>NC_046968.1:6525123-6770123 GCF_009769545.1 Cyclopterus lumpus | reverse complement strand
TGTTTTAAACACACAAAACAAGCCATTCCATCATTAGGCCGTCAGATGGAAAAGCAAAAAGCAAACTCTGGTGCCATCGTGTGTCCGTGTGTCAGATGACAGCTGAAAAGCTGGTTTAGAAACAGCAGGCAAAAGCAATTACTGGAGATCAGATCTGTTACACAAGAGGATTACACCACCAATCAACATGACTTCAAAGGTTAGGAAGCCCATGTCTTGCAACAACCAACAAATCACAGTGAAACTCTGTTTTGTGTTGGGTTTTAGTGTGTTTGACTGTCTCCCCCACAGGCTGCTAGTAGCGTGAAGACTGTCCCTCCATGGCCTCAAGGTGGCCCTTCCGCAGCAGGACAGTGCATACTGTGTTTTGATCCTGACATACTATGTGACAAGAGTTTTACTTTTTTTTTTAACTTGGATATGACGTGTTTTGCGATGCGCAAAACACACCCGTCCGGCATCAGTGATTGCAAATATTAACTGTAAATTGGTATTGAAAAACATATTAGAATTAAAATGAGACTTTGTTTCCGTTACAGTTGATGCTGTTGAGTATGCAGATCAGTCTGGCAGACTGGCACGGAAACACCCTTTACAAAATCCTCCCAGCATGAGAGACCTGATACAACATTTTTTAAACCCAAAGTGTTGCCTTGAATTTACAATTGTTTCATTTCATTTGACATTCGTGGTTGTTATTTTGGTCGGATTCAAAGACAGAAGAGGGAGTGAACTTGAAAAAAAACTTGAAGCTAGTTTACACAACTATTCTTTTACACAACATTCTTCTTATCGTGCTTTTTTTTTTAAAGTAAAGTATCCCTTTATATCTTAATGTGTAAAGATGATTTATCTTTATGTATGTATTATGTATATTATGCTTCCCACTCGTTTTTATCCTGAGTGGTAGGTGAGGATGGAGAGTGGAGAGATAAAGCGGGGATTGAAAAAGCAGACTGAGAACGGCCCTCACCATTAAAACACAACGCCAGGCCTTAACAGGATTTCACAGCAGAAAACACTGCTTGGATTATGACGCCCATATGGAATTTTCTTTCAGAAGATCTAGTATCCAAACTTTCTCTACGAACTGATCCTTAAGAAAATGCACTGACTTTGCAAAACTAAAGAGCATTAGCCTAATTTCCTAATGGATTCAGTGAGAGGATGTGTTGGGTCAACAAATGAAAAGGTACAAAAGGACCCCATAGCCTGTAGAAATAAGCAATGAATGTTATAACATACAAAGCTAATGATATGTAGCCAACATTGTCTATATACCTGCAGTGAGTTTATGTTACATGAAATAGTATATATTCTATTTCATGTGATGAAATGCAACAGATAATTGCAATAGATATATTAAAGGCAGTTATGAGTCGGAAACAGACAGCTCACTTTCAAAGTAAAAGTTGTCTGGCGGTTGTAGCGGTCAATTTAAAGAAGGCTGATGTAAATTATAGTAAATAAATGGCCTAATTAATGAACATAACTCATAGTTTCATCTCCACATGTGTAAAAGTAGTTATAAGGAGAGGCGACGTAACCAGGCCCGGGGATTTCAAAGTAAGCCACAGTCTGAGCTGCCTGTCGTCAAACCTGTATGTGTTTGTGCTCTTGTGCATTACTTAACTTAAAAAATACTGTTTTAATGCTGGTGTTTTAATTTTAATTTAATATGAATTTAAAAAAAAAAGCTAAATGCAATAGCTATTTAAAAATAAATTGTACCGTGGCTTTGAGAAACATGACATTTCACAAAACCTACCGTTTCACAAACACAACATTTTACAATACAAAACACTTCAGAGAAACACATTTCACAAAAAAACACATTTCACAGAACAGTGTTGGGACTTCACCATGTGGGGAAAACCATGAGAGAGGCCTTCATGTAAAAACAAAAGCCTAGATTATGAAATCGCGCCAACCCCCCAACAGGCTTTAAAATCTCACACTGGTGCCTCATTGGGCACGCTCAGGGGCGTCGTTTGGCCTATTTTAGGGGGGCTTTAACTACCTGTAAGTCCAGGTAGTTACAGAATGTGTCTGTCTGTAGTAGTTAACGAGTGTTACCTGTTTACATTCAGGTTTACCTGTAAGTCCAGGTATTACAGAATGTGTCTGTCTGTAGTTGTTAACGAGTGTTACCTGCTTACATTCAGGTTTAATTGAGGCAAATTGTTGTCCATATTGGACAACCCGGACCACCCTCTCCACCACCTAGTGCAGTCAGCAGAGCACTTTCTCCGAAAGATTCATCCAGCTCCGCTACAGGAAAACATTCCTGCCCACGGCAATTAGACTGTACAACAAAGCACCTCTGGCCAGACCCTCTGTGGACTAATTTTAAATTTCACTGTACACATTCACATTTACATTTGTGTTGATTTACACTTCATATACACTACACATACTTTGCATTTTGCACACTCTGTTTAAACTTAAATGAATGTCCTTAAATACACACTGCACAGTTATTCGTATTATATTGTGTATATATATTTTACATATTTTGCACATTTTGCACACTGTTTACATTTAATTTAATTTAATTTCCTTAATACACACTGCAGAGTTATTTGTATTATATTGTGCATATATATTATATATATATATATATATATATATATATATATATATATATATATATATAATTTTTTATTTTGTATACATCTGTCATCCCTGTTCTTATATTTTATTTTATTTTATTTTGTGTGTTTAGTTTATTTAGTCTATTCCATTTGGTGTCTGTAAAGTGCTGGGCGCTACTATGACAACCAATTTCCCCTTGGGGATTAATAAAGTATATATCTATCTATCTATCTATCTATCTATCTAAATGAAAGGGAAGTTAGAAACTGTCTCCATTGAGCGAGAGTGTGAACGAGCGAATTTGAAATACAAGAAATAACTATCAACATCTCTCTATTCTTTGCATTAATATAGATTAAAGCCAACTCCTCCGAGCTTCAGGCGCTCTGTGATCATCGGGGTCCCCAAGAATTCCTCCATCACAGGATTGAATGATGCCTACCGGGCAAACAGGTCGGTGGATGATGCAGTCAACATGGGACTGCACCATGTGCTGCAACACCTCGACTCCCCAGGGACATATGCACGGGTCCTGTTTGTGGACTTCAGCTCAGCGTTCAACACCATCATCCCGGAGGTACTTCATTAAAACTCTCCCAGCTCACCTGTCAGTGGATCACCAACTTCCTGACAGACAGGACGCAGCAGGTGAGGCTGGGGAAACACATCCAGCACCCGGTCTATCAGCACTGGCGCCCCCCAGGGATGTGTGCTCTCCCCACTGCTCTTCACCCTCTACACCAACGACTGCACCTCAGGGGACACGTCTGTTAAGCTCCTGAAGTTCGCAGACGACACAACGGTCATCGGCCTCATCAGGTACGGTGATGAGTCTGCGTACAGACGGGAGGTTGAACAGCTGGTCCTCTGGTGTGGTCAGAACAATCTGGAGCTGAACAAGCCCAAACATGTGGAGATGACAGTGGACTTCAGGAGGAGCCCTCCAACACTACCCCCGCCCCCCCCTCACCATACTCAACAGCACTGTGTCTGCGGTGGAGACCTTCAGGTGTCTGGGATCCACAATCTCCCAGGACCTGAAGTGGGCCTCCAACATCAACACCATCCGGAAAAAGGCCTTGCCTCAGGAGCTGCTGATCCTGTTCCAGCCTGCCCTCCATCCTGGACTTGTACACCTCCAGAGTCAGGAAGCGGGCTGGAAAGATCACTGCAGACCTTTACACGCTGGACACAAGCTGTTCCAACTCCTCCCCTCTGGGGGGCGCTATAGAGCACTGTACGCCAAAACCACCAGACACAGGAACAGCTTCTTCCGTCTTGCCGTCACTCTGTTGAACAATTAATCACCTCCATCTGCACTACTTGCACTATTTACCACCTTTCTGCACTACATCCCCAATTCACTGTTGTTGTTGTTTATATTGTACATACATGTTATTATTGTTGTCCTTAATGTCTTTATATTCATCCTGTCATTTGTAATTTAAATACGTACGTATGATGAGAGCGTGCGTGTAAGTCAAATTCCATGTATGTGCACACATATATGGACGATAAAGCTGATTCTGATTCTGAAATGAGCATAAAATATCACTATGACCCTGACATTCTGTCTCTTGTGTTATCATATACTGAATGCAAGCAAAACCACAGAGCAAAATCACACTCTTTCTGATTGAAACCAATCTATGAACTGTCAGAAACAATGGATACACTCCCCTTGGGGCTTAGCCCTCCCTTTCCTGGAATCCTACAAACGCCCCTGCTCTTCTGTATTTTTTGAGTTTTACAATAAGTAATTATTCTTTACATTGTTTGTATCCAGGACACATTTCCCTAACAAAGACCCCGCTCCTTATGCAAATTAGTTTGAAATATCATCCATAAAAAACAAACAAACATGAGAACAGAAACCGTTGAGAATGAGAATAGACACATGTATACAGGTAGAGGCACAGGTAGTTAAATCAGGAGGAACGTCATTCAAGGTGAACACAGATTTATTGAATATAGAGCACAAAGTTCTAGTTGTGGAGAGTTGACACTGGTGGAGGTGGTGAAGACAGCTGGAGCAGGCTGGAGGTCTAGATGATGTCATGTGGAGCGGGACCGACTTCACGGAGATCAGTGGAGGAACCACGAACACCGGATGTGATGGGGAGGAGGGTCTCATCAGGTCTCATCACGTCTCACCGGGTCTCATCAGGTCTCTTCAGGTCTCACCGGGTCTCATCAGGTCTCATCGGGTCTCATTGGGGTCTCACCGGGTCTCATCAGGTCTCACCAGGTCTCATCAGGTCTCTACAGGTCTCATCAGGTCTCATTGGGTCTCACCGGGTCTCATTGGGTCTCATCAGGTCTCACCGGGTCTCATCAGGTCTCACCGGGTCTCATTGGGTCGTACTGAAATGACAGCTTAACAGGTCTTTAAAGTTTGAAGGAACACATATGATTGGCTTTACAAGACTTTACTCTAAGTAAATAATCAATGTAGAGAATTTGATATTCAAACCGTATGTTGGCACCAAATCTCCTGAGACATGAAACGTGGTCTCAGTGAAAGTCTGAATCTGAACCCGAAGGTCCACAATAATTTGGACATATCCGACTTAAACTTAGCTGTACTTCCTGGGTTGGTTCCATACAGTGTAACTGTTAAGTTACACAATATGTAACGTGTTGACGGCGTCTGGAAAGCTCAGGCGTTCCGTCAGCTGATCGGCCGGAGCAGCGTATCCCTCCACGCCGACACAAGTCCACCATCCCAGAACCAACGGGGATGGGTGGGGAGCCCCCAGGAAGCCCGTCAACAGAAATAATAAATAAACAAAAAGCAAAACGAGCGCCATGCTACGCTAGGGTAGCATCAGATGCCCACCACTGATTTTTTCATGGCCTGCCTCAGAGCCCCAGTCCAGGTGTCGTCCGTGGTGCTGTTGAAGATACTGAGGGTTGAATGCAGAGGCAGCAGCTTCATGGACTCCTCAACCTTCTAGAACCTAGCCGGCTTTGATCCAGGTCCATCAGGCATTTTGTTCTATTTTTTTACTATTACCCAGCATTCACTGTTTTCCATGGCACACTGTTCACACAACTCCACACATTATGCCCCATTAGCAGTAATGAAGTAACATTGTATATTACAATAAATACATTTCCTCTGTTGCTTTTGCAGATTGCACCGATTTTAAATCATATGTGCAACAAGTCTTTGTTCTATCTTTGTCTTTCTTTCCATAAGTCAGTCTCCATAAGCATAATGCCAGAACTTGCATAACAGCTGCTAGCGTGTTAATCACAGTGTCTTTGGTTACGCTGCCTCTGGTTTGAGGCCTTCTCTGGTCCACATAGAGCCAGGACCCTCCATCGCTGGAGGACGGACCGTTTCCAAGTCGCCTCACCGATCTGTTCGTGCACCAACAAGGATGATTTATGAATAAAGCTGTGTTAAAGTCTAGATTGTTGTTGTTTGTTTTGTGTCTATGCCGAGTGTGACAGTGTGAACTCATGTATCTATGACGACGCTCATGCTGCAATTGAAAGAGTCCCGATTCTGATGTGTAATGTGACCTACGGCACAGATCTGATGTATGAAAGAGACGCATCAGTTACAGTTGTGATCTGCACGCCTGATGCCAAATTGGATCCCGAGGGATTCAAATCAGCCAACGACTCATTGGCGGTGCATGGCTCACTGTATCTACAGAAAAGATCCAAGATGGCGGATCTCGAATTAAAGAGATCTACAGAGATCTACAATGGCAAAATTATTGTGGAAGATGAACTTTTAAACTTCATAAAAAAGAAAACTCTGAGTCATGACGACATTATTTTATTAGTTGTGAACCACTTCGGGTCGGATTGGATTGAGAGTTCAAAGGAAGTACTTTTTGAACTCTGCCCAAGCTCCAGTCAACGCTTTGTAGCACATAAGGGGGCACAAAAAGACGTAAATAAGGTAAAGAGTTGTTTGAAACTACTTAATTTGGCGGGCGAGAATATCCCTCGTTTTGTGTCTCATGCGCCGATTTGCTGGGTTAACGAGGAGGCCATGAGTCGGGGTATGGAAGGTGTAACTCAGGTGCATTGAACAAAGCATGTGGCCTTGATCAAATAACAGCAGAACATCTGAGGCATGCTAGCAACAGAATGTCAGTGTTGCTTGTTCTGTGTTTCTCTGGATTGTTAATGCATGGCGTACTTCCTGACTCGATGCTGACTGTTTTGTTAGTGCCAGTAATCGTCAGAGAGTACGTTTGTGTACAGATGGTGAACCTAGCACCTCTGAGGCAAATTTGTAATTTGTGATTTTGGTGTGCTGTGCAAACTAAACTCAACTGTTGAATTGAAACGAATAAGAGTGTGAAGAAAAGATCTCCGTGGAGCAATACGCTCGTTTCCCTCCCCCATTCGAAGGGTAAGGACTCCACCTAGCGGTCAGAGAAAGGCACTAAATACAACACATTTCCTTCTCTCCCGGCCCCTCTGTCCCAAGGAAAAAATAATAAATAAATAAATAAAAAACTCCCTGAAAAAAAAAGAAGACAAAACCACAACAATGGGGAGAAACCTTCAGGAGAGCTTCAACAGAGGAGGATCCCTCTCCCCGGATGGACAGAAGCAATAGATGTCATGTGTACAGAATGAACGGAGCTCTTCCGTGGAGTGAGCAAATTAATAAAAGGTTGGTCAATAGGCTGCAATGCCTTATGGCTGGTTTGAGAATGTAGTGTATAGTTAAATGGATGCCGCGTCCTTAAATGGATGTGTCACTGAAAGTCTTGGCAATTATGTTGTATGTTGTATATTAAAAAGGTAGTATACTTATAATATAAAAGTAGTATAAAAAAGTATATTAAATTGGAATCGCATTCTCCTCTGCGTGAAATGTGTGTAAAATATTAGCTGCTCGGGGGGAAGATTCTATAAGGGCTCCATCCTTTGGTTAAAAAAAAGGTATTGAATGCACAAAACTGTGTGTGTGCATGCGTGTGTGTGAGTGTGTAATGGTGTGCACATCATATGTATTCACACGCGAGTACCTGTCCACAATCATACAAAAGTATATATACACACAGGTACCATTCCCCACAAAGAGATGTGAGGTTGAATCGTTGTCCCTCTATTCCAGAGTCAATAACCTCAACTGCATTTGTTCTCGGGTCAAAGTGGCCCGTGTCTGAGGCAAAATTTGTGATATTGGGCTATACAAAATAAACTGAATTTAATTGAGGGCGATTGGTAAGCTACCATGACAACGCTGTCGGTCCGGACGGCATTATCATACGTAACCGCCGTATGAGAGCCGTACAGAGCGGCGACCGTGAGCTAGGGCATGCTCACAAGGACGAAAATGCACTAAAAACATGCGTGCTGGGCCCAGCTATGTCAACAAAGCAAGGAGAAGCTCATCTAGTAAGAAAGACAGAGGAAGATTGACTCCATTCTCTCCTCAGACAGACATGACTCTAATATGTCTTTACATTGCAAATAGTTGTTTGCTTCTATATTAATGTTTAGAATGTTAAATACAACTCTTCTAATGGCATCACATAGGTTGACTTTTTTAATTAGTTTTAATAATATATAACCACTCTAGTGTGTTCCGCGTCTACCACAGGGTCTCCTAGCAATTGGATGTAGAAGGTGGCCAGTGGGCATCCAAATAAAAACCTTTCGACACAAGGGTCAGTGTTTCTACTCCTAAAGCTCTTTCTGGATGTCTGCGCTCCTTACGCTTCCTCTAAGGTTGAACACTGACACCTTATAGATGAAAACTCATGTCAGCTACTTTTAACCGCAATCTCATTCTTCCGGTCAATACCAAAAGCTCAAGTATAGAGACTGACTGGTGAATCCAAAGCTTTGCCTTGGGCTCAGTTCCCTCTTTATCACAACAACCTGGTAAACTACACCTATATTACTGCTGACGCTGTACCAATCCACCTGTCAATCTCATAATACATTTAACCCTCATGTAACAGATGTATAAAGGGCAGGGAAGAAGTCCACTCAGATCGTCTCTTTTCCAGTGTTTATTTGCTGCAGAAGACAATGAAACATCAGATTGTCCTCTCTTTTCTCTGAGCAACATCAAACCGTTATCCCGAAGACAGGACTACATTAAATGTAAATAACAATTATCAAAAACATGAATCATTACATACAAGGGGAAAACAGCGACACCTAGTGGACCAAATAAATAACTGCGTGAGTTAGAGTGACTCAGCGAAAATTATAACATTAAACAAAGGAAAAACAGATACCTGCAGAAGACAATGAAACATCAGATTGTCGTCTCTTTTCCTAAACAAGCAAAACAGAATTCATACGGGGAAAACATCTGTTTCCACAGGAAACCATATATAGGACACCATATTCTTATAGTAGCCCCACACATGACTCTCCAGGAGACACAGTTGTGAGCCTAATCAAAGACCACAAAACATATGTGATGGTGGTGACCCCTTGTCCAATTATTATTCAAAGCGAAACACAGAAATCGACCAGCTGTTGAATCCAGCAATCGCCAAGCCATTAAAGTTCAAATGAAGCCAGTTTTCTACTTAAAATGTAATTACTTCTAAACTATCTATCGTTATCTGTAAGCCACTGTTGCGTTCTAGGCCACAGGCTGTCCAGTGCGCTGTTCTCATCACCAGGACCTTACCTCTATGCACATCTCCATTAATGCTCTTAACTGTGTTCAATGTCAGAACAGCATGTATAAATTCACCTTGGATAAAATAAAACAAACAAAATGCATGATGGCTCCAACACACCAGTAAAAGTATTTCATGGCCTTAATAGCTTTAGTTTGTTAGATGCTGTAGGTTTTTTTTTACAATCAGCAAAAAGGCTCTATTGATTTAGATTTCAGTTTTTTTATTCAGTTTTTTTACACAGGTTTTACACAGGTTAAATTTCTGCCGTGTGATGTTACGGTTTTCTTTTTTGTCATGTAAAAAAAAGATGGACCGAGATATGAATCTCTCTGATTTAGATTAGTTTTTCTGGCCAACCCATAGCCGCCCTTCTTAAATTACTGTGTCGGCCTGGCATAACGTAACTCTTGTCAAGTTTTCCACCAGTGTATTTTTTCCCACCATCCCGCCATTTGTGTGACAATAAGTATGAATTGTCACACAAATGTCATACGTAATGTTATAGTTCTGAACGTAGCAGTACAGTGTGTGGACAGTTTAGGCTTTTTGTCAGTGAATAAATGCCACAACTTCTCAAGATCAGATCTAAGTTCCCATGTCTTGCTTACTGCCCGCTGATTAAAGTGAAGAGAGTTCAACCCTGAAGTTTTCGCTAAGTTTTAGCTCACTTAAGTTCAATCGGGAGAGACAAGGTAGAAGAAGAAAAGAGAATTGTTTATTATTAACAGATGCTATGTGATGATAAAGTCTTGACAGAGTCTCTGGCGCTTGGACTCTATATAGATATACATAGATACATTCCGACTGTTGCTCAATGGTAAGCATGGTCGTCCTTCAATCAGAGGATCGGCTGTTCGATTCCCCAGCTCTGCTAGCCCATGTCGATGTGTCCTTGGGCAAGACACTTAACCCCAAAATTGCTCCTGTAGCTGTGCCTTTTCTGTGTGAATGTTAATTACTGCTGATGTACAGGTGAAACCTTCGCTCCTCCCATCAGTGTATAAATGGGTGTGAATGGTTGAATGAAGTCATGTAGTGTTAAAGCACTTTGAGTGGTCAGAAAACTAGAAAGCGCTATCCAAGTACAGGTCCATTTATTATTAACAGATGCTATGTGCTGATTAAGTCTTAACAGAGTCTCTGGCGCTTGGACTCTACATAGATATACATAGATAAATTCCCCCGTGGAGTCCAGACATGGTGGTGGTGCTGATGACGCTGATAGAATGATGAGTGAGTATGCGTGAGGAGTGAATGGCTGATGTGTGAGACCCAGGCTTCCCTCTCACCCGCAACATTTTCGAGCTCATTCCGGGGGATCCCGAGGCGTTATAATTCCTCCAGGGTGTCCTGAGTCCTTCCCCGGGTCTCCTCCCAGTTGAACGTACCTGGAAAACTTCCAGTGGTAGGCGTCCAGGAGGCATCCAAATTAGATGCCGAACCACCTGAGCTGACTCCTTTCGACACAAAGGAGTAGCAGCTCAACCCCAAGTTCCCTGCTGATGTCCGAGCTCCTTAACCTACCTCTAAGACTCAGCCCGTCCACCCTAAGGAGGAAATACATTTCTGCCTCTTGTATCCGCAACCTCATTCTTTCGATCACAACCTAGAGTTCATGACCATAGGTGAGGGTTGGAACATAGACCGATCAGTAAATTAAAAGTTTTGTCTTCCGGCTCAGTTCCCTCTTAACCAAGACGGTCCGGTGCAGCGCCTGTTTTACTGACGCAGCCGCATCAATCCGCCTGTCGATCTCCCGCTCCATCTTACCCTCACTGGTGAACAAAACCCCAAGATACTTGAACTTCTTCGCTTGGGGTAGGCACTCTGTCCCCACCTGGAGGGAGCAATCCACCGGTTTCCGGCAGAGGACCATGGCTTCAGATTTGGAGGTGCTGACTCTCATCCCCGCCACTTCAGACTCGGCTGCAAAACGCCCCAGTGAATACTGGAAGTCACGGTCCGAGGAGGCAAACAGGACCACATCATATGCAAACAGCAGAGAGGTGATCCAGAGACCCCGAACCCGACGTTATCCCCCCCCCCCCCCACCCCCTTAGCAGCGCCTAGATATCCTGTCCGTAAAAATCACAAACAGGACCGCCGATAAAGGGCAGCCCTGGAGGAGGCCAACACCCCAGAATATGAACACAGCTTTTACTGTAGGCATACAGAGACTGGATAGCCTGTTGAAACGAGTCCGGCACCCCATACTCCTGCAGCACCCCCCACAAAATCCCCAGAGGGACCCAGTCAAAAGCCTTCTCCAAGTCCACAAAGCACATGTAGACTGGTTGGCCCTCCAGTAGTCTTGCGAGGGTCCATGATGCCACGACCGGGACAGAATTTGTACTGCTCGTCTTGAATCGGAGGTTCGACAAACGGTCGGAGCCTCATTTCCAGCACCTGTCATAAGCTTTCCCCGGGAGGCTGAGTAGTGTGATACCACGATAGTTTGAGCATTCTCCGCTCCTCCTTTTTGAAAATGGTAATCACCACCCTGGTCTGCCAGTCCATGGGCCCTGTTCCTGACACCCATGCGACTTTGAAAAGGCTTGTCAGCCAACAATGTCCAGCGCCTTCAGCATCTCAGGGCGGATCTCATCCACGCCCGGCAACTTGTCCCCAAGGAGCTTTTTGACAACCTTAGTACCCTCCACCGACCACCCTTCCCCTCCAAGTCGTCAGGAGCTGCCCCCTCTCCAGGGGGACATGATCGCCGGGTATAGGACCTCCTCAAAGTGCTCTTTCCACCGTCTGATGATGTCCCCCGTCCGAGTCAGCAACTCTGACAACAGCCTGGGGTAGGCCCTGATTTCCCTTCCAGAGCCTGTCAGATGGTTTGCCAGAACCTCCTTGAGGCCCACCGAAAAGTCCATGGCCTCCCCGAACTCCTCCAATGCCCGAATTGTAGCATCTGTGACCACCGCAGGTGCAGCCTTTTTGGCCTGCCGGTACCTGTCAGCTGCTTCAGGAGAACCCTGGGCTAACCAGGCTCGAAAGTCCTCCTTCTTCAGCTTGACGGCTTCCCTCACCCCCGGTGTCCACCACCCTGTTCTTGGGTTGCCGCCACGACATAAGCATAAGCACAAACAACAGTCAGAGCCTTACTCCCCGCAACATGCGTGCGCAGCAAGGAGGACCCTCTCATTCTCAGGGGAAAACTTCAACATGGCGGCGCTCAGCCAGGGGCTGGGGGGATCCCCGGTTTTCCTGGTCCAGGCGAGGTAGCGGAAGTATGTGGGCAGGATTTTTTTACCACTCTTAGTCTGGGCTCTCCTCCGAGACCTGTTTACCTTGTGAGAGCCTACCAAGGGCTAATACCCCGGACAACATAGCTCCCAGGATCACTGAGTCACTCAAACTCCTCCACCACGTTAAAGTGGTGATTCGCAGAGAATAATATTAATCAATCAAAATTCGTATTGTTGTTTAATGGTTAAACTGATAATTGCAATAAGCACTTAGGAAGCAGCCAAAGTCAGCTCACGGTTTTCTGCATCTAAATGCAAATCCTAGATGTAAGATGTGAGTTGTTTAGTGAAGCTGGTCCTTTCTTGCTTGTTAGGATGGCCACCTAGTGGCTGGATTTTGGAAGCAGGAAGCTCGACACAGAGGTTACGTGGAGACCAACCGGGTGTTTATTTTACCAACACTTACAACAAACAAGACAGTCATTGTGTAAGGGTAGCATGTAGTCCCACATGTGACCATAGAGATCATATAAAGCCCAAACAGGAAAATAGACTTTAGAAACACCCCTCTACTATTTATCAATTGGTCACTAAACTTTGTACTGTCCATTCACTGACGAGGAATCATCGGTTACAATGAACCAAGGATTTTGGTTTTAGTCTTACCAAACAGCTTTGTGTTGTCTCTTTTGGCGTTTTGTGAAATTCATGTTGTGTTTTGTCCCTCTGTGCCACTGTGCTATCGCATAAGTAGTTAATATTCAGCCAGCAGACTTCACACGGAAGCTTTGCAAAGTGTGTTACAAAGTCATAGAAAATCAATAAATAAAATGTTTTAAATATACATAAATACATCAATATCTACACAGTTTATAAGGTGAAAAACAAAAATTGTGTATTTTTCTTCTCTGCTGTTCAGTCACACCGGATAAAACCAAAGTCCAGATTACAATATGACAGGACGGATTAAGATATGGTTGAATCAATGAATATTAATATGTTACGTTATTAGTGTGTAGTGGTGCCACGGGGCCTCTGTGGATCAGGTGTTCACAGTGTTGGCAGCAGTGAGGAGTGAGGAGAACAGAGAGTCTGGTCTTTGCTTCAGCACATCTGGGTCGTCAAACTCTGCCACCTGTCGAACAAATCACTTCCTGTTAGTCAAGGTTTGGAAGCACACAAACTTTCTGTTTGTGTATTCATCTGTTACCTCGCCATTGTCCATGACCAGAATACGATCTGCGTGGAGCACAGTGTTGATACGATGGGCGATAGTGAGCATGGTGCAGTCCTTGAAGGCTTCTTGGATGGTGTTCTGGATCAAGGCGTCTGTCTCTGCATCGATGGAAGCTGTAGCCTCATCCAAGAGAATGATCTGTTGGACAACAGAAGGGACAGTTAGTCCAGACGAAGAAAGACAAGCCGTTTGTTTTTTTAACAACACATTGGGTCAAGTTTGCACAGTTTGTCACAGATGAGGAGGATGATTACATTGAAATGGCTTTCAGAATCCAAATAAAGCAGGTTGTTCGGCAGGCTGGTACACAAACAAAACTCCATGCAACAAGGAATGAATGAAAGACTAAACGACAACCAACAGTGAGAAGGCAGGAGTATTGGTACATCTTAAGTGTCTTATTTGTAATTTTCCTTGCTTCAACCGGAAGTAGTTCAGCTCCGCCATCTTGACAGCCGCCTTAAAGCTCTCATTTCTGGTATGAGGAGCGAGGAGGGATCTCTATGGACCCTTGAGCAAGAATACAAGAGAGCATCCTTCACGGAAGAGTTTTAAAGACCGTCACACACACATTGTTGTTTTGATTCATTAATTTGATCGGACGCTGCAGCCGATCGGAGAGAGCAGGAAAGACTCTTTTACATATTTTGTTGACATTTCATTCAGTCATGTGAGGCTGATAAATGAGCTTCAGGTTCCATAAGTTACGTTTTTAATTTTACCAGAAACATTTAAACAAAAAAATTATTTGCAGTGTTCAAGAGACAAAAACAGACGCAAATAAACAATAATATGTATAAACGCATTCTGCCCGTCACAATTGATCCTGCTCCGATCGATCCAGGACACAGAACAGTAAGAAGTTTGTTAAACAGGTTAGACGTTAGAGAAAGGAAACACTGCTGCTCTGGCAGTGATAACTGTGTCTTAGCTCGTATTGGTGCACAGACTGAAGATTCTACAGCTTTTGAAGCCCAGCTGTGATCAGCTGATCAGGACGTGTAAACGTAAGTCCTGAGAATCCATGACGGATAGACACCTGGGAGAAGTAATCCAGTGGCTGTTTAGCGGCAGTAACATTGGGAAGTGTGGAAAATTGCAAGGTATCAGAAGAAACAGATGCATGAACAAACCTTGGAGTTGCGTAGTAGTGCTCTAGCCATACACATGAGTTGTCTCTCTCCTACAGAGAAGTTCTCTCCATTCTCCAACACTGTTGCCTCTAGTTTCCCCTCCAGTCTGGAGATCTGAGGAAACCAAACAATACTCAAAGAAACAGTTTTACTACTGCTACCTCCACCTATGAGAGTAACCTAGCTTGACTATGATCAAACAATGATATAACAACCCAAATGTTTGTAAAATAGAAATAAATACCAACTTAAACATAAAAATGCTACGAAATTAAGGCATTGGTAATAATAATCTAATAATATCATTGCGTAACACTCTGGTCAGGGTGCATTTTTCTGCTGTGTGTACGGGGGTCGAACCGGCTACCTTTTGGTTTCAGGACGACCACTCTCCCCATGAGGTACAGCCACCCCTAAATTCATATAGTACTTCTGTACCTTTACTCAAGTAAGATCTTACATACAGTGACTTTACCTGTGATGAAGTATTTTCACAGTATGGTATTGTTATTAATACTTCGTCCACCAATGCTACAGTTCATACTATATTTGAAAATAAGGGTTAAATAATACCAATAGACCACTGATAAGCAACTATCTGGTCAGATAACATTGTAATTCAAGATATACGAGGAAAAAATGCTTCACACTGGCAAAGAAGATGTATTCTGGATAACTGATCACATGCTATAATGAAACTGTTGATATACTGTGCTTCATATTGTCTCTGGAACATACCGAGTCCTTCATGTAGGTCTTCTCCAGCACCGCCCAGATCTCCTCATCATTGAAGTTATTGAAGGGGTCTAAGTTGTACCTGGAGGAGAGGACATGCAGCATCACAGTTGGCCGGTCAGTAACCTCAGTAAGAAAATGTTGTACCGGCGTGTAAACATTAACCTCTATGGAGTTAGGGGTTGGCTTAGGTTACCTGACTGTACCACTGAATAGCACCGGATCCTGGGGGATGATGGACAATTTGCTGCGCAGATCCTGCAGTCCAATGGCCGTGATGTCCATGCCATCTATCAGGATGGTTCCTGCTGCTGGCTCCACCAGCCTGAACAGAGCCACGCCAAGAGAGGACTTTCCTATAGAGACAAAGCACAACAGTAACCCTCACGGTTTACAAAAGCAGGGTTTCCCCCAGCACCCTTCAGGCATGTCTTTAGAATTTAACACTTTAATTATTAATACAAGGAAGATCTTTTATTTACTCATTTAAATCCAAAGACGCTGTTGTAACAACAGGGCTATCAACATTTACATATTTGAAGATACATTATGATCAATATACTATAGTTTTTGTGATTTATTGTAATGCATATACGTTGTTTGATATATGAAATGACGTATTGAAATATTTAAAATTGGGTGTGTATTCAGGCCTGTTCAAAATTCAACTCTGATAATTTCCCTCAATCAATAAATAATGAATATGTCTGAGTCATCTTGACATTTTCTGACTTTCCCATTTACAGTATAAAACTGCTGGAGTCAGGGTCTTACCAGAGCCTGTCCTTCCCACAATGCCCAGCTTCTCTCCAGCTCGAATGGAGAAATTGAGTCCGTTCAGGACAATGGGGGTATTCTCCCTGTACCTCATCGTATAGTCCTGGAAGGTGATGGTTCCACTCTTCGGCCAGTCCTTTGGGACTTGGGCTTCCTTTATTTGCCTGGGGGCCTCAGACTTACAACCCTGTACACAATTAAAAATAATAATTTGAAGGAGGTGAAAGGAGGTGTGTCAGAGGATAATTAACATCATAGAAGAGAAACTAATAGCTTCAGAAAGTGTTCTTCTTGTGAGGTTTAACGGAGAGTTTTAAGAAGACCAGGAAAGATGGATGGATAGTTTATAGTTATCAGGCAACCTGTGTATAAACAGTCATTATTTGTATGAGGCAGAGAAGTTTAGGTTCTGACCGTGATGTATTCCTGCAGCCGCTCCACCGAGCTGAATCTAGCCTCCACTTCTGTTGCCTGCCTCACTGTATACTGAAGCATGCCTGTCAGCTGGAAAACACAACATCTTTAAACACACACATTGCAGTTGCTTTCAATATATAATAATAATAATAATACTTTGAATTCATATAGCGCTTTTCTACTCTGTTTTACACTCAAAGACGCTTTACATAACGCATAGACAAACGGGACAAAATTAAATAGAAAGACAAGGAGCAAACAAAACAAACAAACAGAACATTTAGGGTTAAAAAAAACTGGAGAAGCTATGCGTCATGTTGTGGAGGGTAGGGTGCAGGGGCTAGCAGGTGAAGGTGAATTTGAAGAGGTGGGTTTTGAGGGCTTGCTTGAATGATGATAGGGGGGGATCCTGACGAATGTGGATGGGGAGGGCGTTCCAGAGATGGGGGTGCAGCAGCTGAGAAGACCCTCTCACCCCAGATCCGGCGCTTGGTCCTGATGGTCTTCAGAGTGTTTGCACTGGCGGGCTTGAGGCAACGGGTTGGGGCTTGGAGGGGGAGGGGCCAGGTTGTTTAGGGCTTTGTAGGTGATGAGTATTATCTTAAAGTCTATCCTGAATTTGACCGGGGTGATCTGTTCATAGCGGCAGGTGGAGGTGAGCAGTCGAGCGGCAGAGTCCTGAACATACTGAAGTTTATTGAGAATTTTGTTGGGAAAGCCAAAGAGGATGCTGTTGCAGTAGTCAAGTCTGGAGGTTATGAGGGCATGGATGAGAATTCCAGTGGTGGCAGAGGACAGGGAGGGCCGGAGGGGTGCAATGTTCCTGAGGTGAAAAAAGGCAGCTTATGTGATGTGGTTGGCGTGGGGTAGGAAAGAGAGGGTGGGGTCGAGGATGATACCAAGGTTGCGGACCTGTGTGGAGGGGGTGAGGATGGAGCCATCAATGTTGAGAGAGAAGGTCTAGATTGAGCAGGTGAGGGAGTTAGGGCTGATGATGAATATTTCAGATTTATTGCAGTTGAGTTTGAGAAAGTTCTGTTGCATCCATGATTTTATATTAGTGACACAGGTGGAGAGAGTAGAGTGGGTGACTGAGGTGATGGTCTTGGAGGAGAAATAGAGTTGGGTGTCGTCAGCGTAGCAGTGGAAGTCGAGACCATGACAACGGATGATTTGTACAAGGGGAAAGATGTAAATGATGAAGAGGAAAGGAGCAAGCACACAACCTTGGCACCGTGGGTGACTGGGGAGGTGGAGGATTTACAGTTGTTTATGGCAATGAATTGATGTCGGTCTGAAAGATATGAGGTGAACCAGGAAAGGGCAGTGCCAGTTATGACAAGGGAGTACTGGAGACGTGAGAGGAGGATGGAGTGGTTGATAGTGTTGAAGGCGGCACTGAGGTCAAGGAGGATGAGGATGTTGAGGAAGCCAGAATCAGCAGCGAGAAGCATATCATTTGTGATTTTCAGTAACCAAAGCCGGATTGAAAGAGATTATGGAGATTGAAGTGGGACATCATTTTGTAAATATCTTTACAAAAACAAAAATACACCAAAGGTTCATTCATGTTCTCTACCAAAGTTACCTGTATGGTGTAGGACAAGGCCAAGCCTTTAAAAGACGTACTGATGAAGTCATTACTGAGCACTACGAAGAGAGCCACCAACAAGGTCATGGTGGAAGCCATGGAGTCCAGGCAGAAAGAGAGCCAGCGTGTTCCAGAATTAAACAATAAATAGTGGTGGGAGTTGATGTCAATCAGAGTCTTGAACCTATAAAGTCATAAAGGACATGTCAGTGTTTGTGAACATATACCGTATTTTCCGCACTATAAGACGCAGTTAAAAGCCTTTAATTTTCTCAAAAAACGACAGTGCCCCTTATAATCCGGAGCGCCTTGAATATGGATTAATTCTGGTTGTGCTTACTGACCTCGAGGCAATTTTGTGTGGTACACGGCGCTCTGTCAAAATGTTTTAATACGACTTTGGTAAACTACAAAGCCGCACCGCTTGCAGCATTACGGCTACCGTAGTCAGGAGCGTCGCGGAGTAATACATACTGTGCTTCGCCATAATATTACAGTGTTTGTGTATAAGGATCCCAAAATGGCACCTGTCGAGAGACACGCTTACGATGCGGACTTCAAACTCAAGACTATCAGTCACGCAGTAGAACATGGGAATAGAGCATCTGCGAGAGAATTCAACATTAATGAATCAATGGTACGGAAGTGGAGGAAGCAAGAAGATGACCTGCGCCAAGTAAAGAAGACCACACAGAGTTACGCTAACGTTTGATTTAGCGTATCAGACTGTTTTTTTTACGTGTTACAACTGAACAAGGTTGGGAGTTAATGTGAATATACGCTCATTAACGTTTGAACAATGTTGAGAGTTATTGTGAACACCTTTAATAAAGTTTGACTGACTGACTGTTTTGTTTCGCTTAATGCGCCTTATAGTCGGGTGCGCTTTATATATGAAAAAAGATCTAAAATAGACCATTGACAGTGCGCCTTATAATCCAGTGCGCCCTATAGTGCGGAAAATACGGTACTGTACCGCCTCACCCCAATGATCAGTAACTCAGTTTTTACGATGCAGACCAGGATCAGAGACACTGACTGAAACATCACCTGCTGCTTTTGCACTGCATCTAACTATAAAGCAACTGGTCTACTTCACACTTGGCGGGTGTATTGCTGGGGAAGCAAGGGAATGCAGTGTCAACTGTGGTGCGATTTAGTCAGATCGTGGCACTAGAACAACACACTTTACGTTTTGGCCTGAAACCTTGGAAACGTTTTGTTTGTTGTTCTTTCATAGAATTAATTATATTTTTACTGAAAGCAAACCATGACCTCTTAGAGCAACTCATAATCAAGTTAAAATGCGCTATTACAGTTATTATAATGCATTTAAAAAGATTCTAATGTATTACAACTATGGAAATTATAATACACAATGATGTTAAAAATAATGGCGTCAAAAAACAAAATTCTATCTATTTTCTGCCATTTAAAATTGTCTCCAAATCCCCCCCACACCCCGACACCCCTACAACACTGCAAACAGCAATATGAAGAGCCACGCAGTTGAGTGGCAGTTAAAGGTCACGTTGAGGAACTCTTACAGTTGTATGTGTCTGTCTCTTATGTTGTAGGCGTGGATGGTGCTGAGGCCCTGCAGGGTCGAGGTGGTGAGAGAGATGCAGGGAGAACGACTGATGTTCTCCATCCTCTTCATATGACGGATACTCCTCTGGGAGATACTGCAGATGAATCACAACTGATATATTTAGTATACCTTGAAAGAACTCTTTTACTGCACTTGCTTTTGAAGATCAGAATCTACATGAGCGTCACATAATTCACTAAATGTGTAATCATCAGGTACCAGATCGTGAATTGCTACGATCTTATTTTCCAAAAGTACCAATAGAAATCAAATTCATCCTTTTTAAACTAGTATCAACTCACAAGAGAATGAGAGCTAACAAAGCTCCCATTAAAACCACAGCTGCCAGAATCAGGGGGAAGACAGCAGAGATGGTGATAATGTTGAAGAAAACCATCACAGAAAACTGCAAGAAGGGGTCCATGTTGAAGGGAAGGGCCGTGTCCACCTCCTCTTGATCTTTGGAGAAGCGGTTGAGAATGCGGCCTGTTGGCGTTGTGTCAAAGAAACTCATGGGACTGGAGAAAATCTGAGAAAGGAAAACAAAAGAAAACTTTATCATGAACACATTATGATATGGAGTAGGTCATTTGAAGGGAATGAGTGGGGATGGCATTGCCCTTGTTCATAAAATGACCAAAATGGTTGCTTTATCCTGCTCTCTAAATCGTGCATTCTAGTCCTGTCTTTCCCTTTGGTTGCATCAGTTGTAACACATGTTAACAGATTTAACTAAGTGATGTTTGATATTATATAGATGGCTGGGGTCAGCCATTCAACAGTACCTTCTTGAACATGGTGTTGTGAAGTTTGGTGGATGCATTCAAGGTGACCCAAGTGTAGGAGAAGCATTTGATGACGGCGAGTATCAACATGACCACCACCGTCATGCTATAAACCATTTGGTAGAAGTTGAAGTTTGGGTTTTGTAAGATGTTGCTTTGGTCTGAAGTTGTCCTATTGAATGACTTGGGGAAACAAAAAATAAATGAGGGATAATTTATTTACATATTTCTGGGGATATTTTTCATACAATTGTGAATATCGTCAACAATTAGTGCATATATGTGAAAATAACACATATATCACATAGTACAGTTAAGTTCTATCTGTTCTCTAAAAGCACACCAACTCCATCTCTGCCAAAAAACAGAGTCTTTGATTCCCGACCCTCAGATCTTCCATAAAACATGCCGATTGGGGAATGAATCTTTGGAGCGTCACATACATAACCAGGGCTGTGGCTATGTGTGAGTGAGAGAGTGAGAGATATAGAGAGTGATATATATCCAGTATATATATATATATATATAGAGAGAGAGAGAGAGGGAGAGAGAGATTTGGTTCTCACCCCGTCACCCTGCCCCAGCCAGAAGCTGAGCCACCAGTTGCTGAAGGCTGTGGATCCAATCATCAGGACGATGTTCAGGACGGTGAGGAAGCTTACTATGTAGCCTGCAGCAGCACAGTCACAGCAAACATCATCAACCAGGTTGTCCATGTGTAAATTGTGTATTATTGCATGCAATCATGCCAATGTGTGTGTGTGTGTGTGTGAGTGCTGTCGGCAATCAAACCTCCAGCTGCCTTGATATATTGATGGTAGACTCTCCAGGAGATGGCACCTTCTGTGCTAGACTCCTGACTGACCAGCTGATCCCCGAGAGAAGCTGAAGGGGAAGAAAAGTGACAACCGTTGTAGAAAGGGGAGAGATTCTTGTTGAAATACGTGAATAACAGTGCATATATTCTCTCCTCGAAGGCATTCATAATGTTGCGCTCATTTGTTGTAAACACAAAAAGTGAGAGGAAAATGTAAAAAACTGAAGAAAGAGATCTTAAAAGAGAAGCTGTTCAAACTTCCAGTCAGCACTTCTGTCCACTTAACGTCCGCAACCTTTGTCTTTAACGTTCCCACATTAAAATGGAACCAAATGAGTCTGACATCCTTGCAGAGACTGGCTAGATCAGATCTGAATTCATCGACATCAGAGACTCACATCTTTGGTCAGCTGTCATTCCATCATCCTTTTCATCCGACATGTCAAATGCTGAAAGGAAGCACAGATGTGGAAGGGAGATATCAATAAAAAGAGAGAAGAAATTCCTGTGCTGTAGACTAAATTGGAGACACACAGACATGCCCAAATATTACAATAACAACAGTATATTGGCTGTCAGGATTGTAGATGTGTTGCCCTGTCTTCTATTGTTTTACAAAGCTTTTAAAAAGCTGCTTGCTAGAACATCCCCCTGAGTGGTTCTGCTCTCTGAATTGCTTCCAGGGATCAATGTCTTCAAGTTATTAAATAATGTCCTATAGTTCCAGTGTATCTTTGTACTAAACTCTATAATAATCTCCAGCCTAGTTTTTGTTAATATACATTATTAAGTGGCGAATTGAGGCATACAAATGATCCCACACAATCTATTTTAGATCATTACATGTTTTCCTGGTTTACCTGGGTTCACTAACCCCCTGTCGGGGCTTTCTCTTGGCTCAATGTCCTTTGGCTGGGCAGTGTCTTGGGGAGATACCTCCTCCTCCTCCTCCTCAGTCTGAATGAAAAAGCAAAAACGCAATGATACTGCAACTCTGGACCAGTTGAGGACAATTAACTTTCACCCAAAAGTAAAGGATGAATCGTTAACCTATGGCCTAGTAGAATACATGTTCCTGCTACCTATAAACCTCTGACACATTTGGTTTATGGTTTAGGTGTATCGGTTTATTGTCTGTGCTAAAAAAGAATAAATAAAAAAAACGGTGAACGGTTTCACAGCTAGGAAGAAAGACACATAAGAAAAGCTACAGTACATTAGAGTATTGCGTTTTTTTAACCTCGGACTGTTCCATCTGGTAGTTGCTAATGAGCTTAGCGTAGCGGCCATTGGCTTTCATCAGGACCTGGTGGTTTCCAGCCTCCTGCACCTCGCCATCATCCAAAAGCATAACGTCATCACAGAACTCCAGATACTGACAGACACAAGTGAGGACAACCATGTCAACAAACCATCTCAGCACTGTGGCCAGAGTTCAACCTAACGCAGTCTAAACAGCACGTGTTTACTTCTATGACATTTGGCAGACAATTTTATCTTGTGGTTTGCAATGCTGCTCACAATTCATGAGAAATAAAATACTAATGGAAGCAATCAGGCACCACTTACTGGTGTTTGATTTACTGTTACATTGAGATTTTACTACAGTAGGGTTGGCCTTCGAATCCTTTTTTTGGTTGTTTCACTCAAAAAGTATGGCAATTCGATTGAGAAATTTAACATTAATAATAAGCTACTTGGGATTCACTATCTGCTAAAGAAACAAACTGTGTCTACCTGGAGCTGGTGTGTAATCAGTATGACGGATTTCCCTTGGAGCTCCTTCTTAATGCATTCCTCAAAGATGTGTTTCCCCACATGGGCATCGACAGCAGATAACGGATCGTCAAGGAGGAAGATGTCTCTATTGGAGTAGACAGCTCTGGCCAGGCTGATTCTTTGCTTCTGCCCCCCTGACAGATTCAGCCCTCGCTCTCCGATCTGCCAACAAACAGCAGAAAGCTATTGAGAAAACTGACAACGTGAAATGGTACGTCACAAAACTGCTTTTCCCTTTAACTAACTTACATCAATATAGAACAAATACAACTATTTGTAGCTGCAGCTCAGTCAGACTTGGAACTGATCCTAAATAGTTGTAGGCTTTAAAACAGTTCAAAGAAAGAAAAACAAAGTGAATTATTAATTGTACCAACTACTCTTCATCCATCTTTTGTTAATTCTAATGTCCGCAATTGGTTTCCTACCATACATCACAGGGTGATTTCACTCCGCTTATCAGAAATTGTTCAAAAGCAAAAAAAAACATTTAGTTCTGGGAGTTGAGAGTACAGCAGAAAGCTTCTACCTCAGTTTGATCACCATATGGGAGAATATCCAGGTCAGCTCTGAGGCTGCAGACATCCACAACTTTGTTGTATCTGTGGAGTAAGACAATGAGTTACCGGAAAGTCAAGGGACAGCCATCTATAGTGTATCATTTTTAAGATAGTGTATTGCTTCTCGCGGGTCTCTCTCCGCTCGCAGTAGCCCATGGCATTGGTGTGATGCATCTTAGCCCGGTGCTTCACAAGTCAAAAGCCTGAAGCTCCTCCAACCACCTGGCCACCTGCCCCTCCAGCTCCTTGAAGTGCCTGATTGACAGCACCACTGCCAAGAGCTCCCTGCGGGTTACGCAGTAGTGCCACTCAGCCTTTTTGAACGCCGTGCTGAAGAACGCCACCATTCGCTCCCCTTCGGGTCTCGCCTGGGAAAGTACTCCCCCAATACCCGACCTGCTAGCGTCTGTGTCCAGCGTGTACGGCAAGCTTGGGTCGGCTGGGGCAAGCACCGGAGCATTAATCAGGGTGCACTGAAGGCTGCTGAACGCCATCTGGCATTGTTACATCCAGGAAAAGTCTCTGTCCTTCTGCAGCAGCTGAAACAGTAGCTTAGCAGTGCAAGAAAACCCTCATACAAACCTCCTGTAGTACGAGGCCAGGCCCAAAAAACTCTTCAACTGTTTTTGGCTTGTGGGGATGGGCGACTGCCTGCACCTTTTCTTGCATGGTGGCGATGCCTTAACCACTACCTGGTGTCCCAAAAAGGATACCCTTCTCTGGATGAAGTGGCCTCGGAACTCTGGCAGAAGCTGCCACAGCTGTTCCTGCTGCTGGGGATCTAGGCCACCACAATTCTTGCTCCACACCCTTACCGCAACCAGAGTCCCCTCCTCCTCCTCCTTCTGGCACAACCTAGGTGGGATTGGGCTTGCGTAGCTCATGGTGGTGTGGGGTAGAGGCAAGGGATGCATCAGGGGAGCAGGCGAGGCGTGAAGGGTTGCCAGATGGAGTCTCTAGCATACTCGCTGATGGTGGAGGCAGAGAAGGGGTGTGGATGGGGATCATTGTGACAGCCTTCCTTGGAAAATCACCGTGCCTCGTTGCAGGTCTAACTGGCAGCCTGTGGCCTTCAAAAAGTCAAAACCCAGAATACATGAATCCTGCAGTGAAGGTATCCACACCAGGTGAAATACCTCCCCCCCCCGGCATCGGTTGAGTATCCACCATGATGAGGAACAGTGGTAACATATTAACATCACAAGTATCCAGTTAACGATACCTCCTTTTGTTTACATATTCAACAGTCTGTGATTACTTATAATGTAAGGCTTTAAGGCATAGTAAGGCATAGTTAAGTGATCATATACTTTGACTGATCGAAAGGTTCCCCCATCAAGATGTTTTCTTGAACAGTCCCATGAAATATCCAGGCCTGCTGGGAAACGTAGGCAAATGTCCCATCAGCTGTGATGGAGCCCTGCAGAAGGTGCATCTAAAATATAAAAATGAGCAGACAACCAGAAGAAAAGCTGTATGTTACATGGCATCAGTTAGATGTAGTTTAACTAAATGTAAATAAGGAGCATCATTTTTACATAACTGTGTAACAGAGTGGTGGACATTAAAACAGTGAGAATCAACAGCGGATACAAATGTCAAACATTATGTTATAAACTTGATTGTAAAGAGACTAAAGAACAAAAAAGACAAAAGGAGGAGCCAACCTGTTCCAAAATGCTGGAAATCAGTGATGTCTTTCCGCTCCCCACATTCCCACAGATGCCAAGCAGGTTTCCCTTTAGGAGATTGAGTGGAGGTTAATCTTTAACCCCATCTAGAACACCTCATTTATTCTCACCGGTGGAAGAACACACCTTGGGCAGTGTGAAGCAGATGTTTCTCAGGGTTGGTAAGGTTTCAGTCCTCCCATTCTGGCACATCTCCTCCACTTTGTGTCCCTTCTCCTCATTGGCTGGGATTAGAGGGGAGTCTGGCTGCATGGTTGGTCTGGTCCAAGAAAGTGTAGCATTTTTCATCACTATGGCTGAGTCCCTGTCCTTTCTCTGGATCAGGTAGGGCTCTGGATTCTGGATCAGCAATATTTTCTGAAACATTGCATTTATAAGCTTTTTTAAAAATGTATATAAAAAAATGATTTTAAGTTTAGTTCCAGACGCAGTTCCTGGAGAAACTGTGTTCAGCTACGGATAATATTATATATATTATATAATATTAATATTATGAACCCAGCTACGAGGGTGTTTGATGTTCCGACATTTGTGGAACTTCCACAACATGTACAAAGCAGAAATAGTGGTTATTTCTTCCATGGTTGATGGAGGAAATTAAGTTTTTCTTCCTCTGCGGCGTTTCTGTTGCGAACGAAGCAAATACTCACAAATAGTCTGGCGAGTAAACTCGCTTTGCTTTTGGTGTGAACGCAGCATCAAGGAGTGTGAGACGGCACAGGATTTCCTTCTTAAATATTTTTTGGGACCAGGTAAAGGCTTCACAACTTTGTGGTGATCATATGCCTTTCAAGCCGTCACGGTCCACATAAAATGATGTGGCGGGCCGGATTCAGCCTTGAGTTTGACACCTGTGGCGCACGTAGTAAAACTCTATCCAAGCTGTTAATTAGGTTTGAAATTAATAAAGATACAAAAATAGAACTATATCATGTCTCTACATTATCGATTATCCATCTTTAAAATGTATGAATTATTTTTCTCCTCCTATGAATCGCCACCTTAACGTGGTGGAGGAGTTTGAGTGGCTCAGTGATCCTGGGAGCTATGTTGTCCGGGGCATCAGCCCCTGGTAGGGTCTCCCAAGGCAAACAGGTCTCGGGGGAGAGCCCAGACTAAGAGCGGTTCAATAAACCCTGATGAATAGCAGCCCACGGTCTGAAGCTACCTTGCCCGGACAAGGGAAACCGGGGCACCCTCCCGGAGCCAGACCCAGGAGAGGAGCTCGTCAGCGCGTGTCTGGTGGCCGGGCTTTCGCCCATGGGGCCCGGTCGGGCTCAGCCCGAAAAAACAGCATGGAGCAGCAGTCACCCTGTGGACCCACCACCCGCAGGGAGAATTATCGGGGTCGGGTGCTATGTAGACCGGGTGGCGGGCCAGGCGGGAGACCTGGGCGGGCCGATCGCCGGCGGCATAGACTAGCTCTAGGGACGTGGAACGTCACCTCACTAGCGGGGAAAGAGCCGGAGCTGGTGCAGGAGGTGGAGCGGTACCAGCTAGATATAGTTAGGCTCACCTCCACGCACAGCATGGGCTCTGGAACCAAGCTCCTGGAGAAGGGTTGGACTTTGTCCTTCTCTGGAGTTGCCCAGGGTGAGAGGCGCCGGTCGGGAGTGGGGATACTCACGAGCCCCCGGCTGAGCACCGCTGTGTTGGAGTTTCCCCGGGGAACGAGAGGGTCGCCTCCCTGCGCCTACGGGTTGCGGGGAGTAAGGCTCTGACTGTTGTTTGTGCTTATGCACTGAACAGCATTTGGCTGGGGACATGGAATCCGAGTGGATCTTGTTCAAAGCCTCTATTGTGGACGCGGCTGCTCGGGGCTGTGGCCGGAAGGTCATCGGTGCCTGTCGTGGCGGCAACCCGAGAACCCGGTGGTGGACACCGGGGGTGAGGGAAGCCGTCAAACTGAAGAAGGAGGCCTTTCTGGCCTGGCTGGCCCAGGGGTCTCCTGAAGCAGCTGACGGGTACCGGCGGGCCAGAAGGGCTGCAGCTGCGATGGTCGCGGAGGCATGGGAGGAGTTCGGGGAGGCCATGGAGAAGGATTTCGGTTGGCCTCAAGGAAGTTCTGGCAAACCAGCCGACGGCTCAGGAAGGGAAAGCAGGGTCTACCCCAGGCTGTTCTCAGCAGGGGGGGGGGGGACTGCTGACCCAGACTGGGGACATCGTCGGGCGGTGGAAAGAGCACTTTGAGGAACTCCTAAACCCGGTCAACATGTCCCCCGGAGAGGGGGCAGCGCCGGAAGACTTTGGGGTGGTTTCACCCATATCCCTGGCAGAGGTTGCTAAGGTAGTCAAAAAGCTCCTTGGTGGCAAGGTGCCAGGGGTGGATGAGATCCGCCCTGAGATGCTGAAAGCGCTGGACATTGTTGGGCTGTCTTGGTTGACACGCCTTTTCAGTGTCGCATGGGGGTCGGGAACAGTGCCCATGGACTGGCAGACCGGGGTGGACCGGAGAGTGTGCTCGAACTATCGTGGTATCACACTGCTCAGCCTCCCGGGAAAAGCTTATGCCAGGGTGCTGGAGAGGAGGCTCCAACCGCTTGTCAAACCTCGGATTCAAGACGTACAGTGCGGATTCCGTCCCGATCGTGGAACAGTGGACCAGCTCTTTACCCTCGCAAGATTACTGGAGGGGTCCTGGGTGTTTGACCAACCAGTTTACATGTGCTTTGTAGACCTGAAGAAGGCTTTCGACCGGGTCCCTCTGGGGTTTTTGTGGGGGGTGCTGCGGGAGTATGGGGTGCCGGACCCGTTGGCACGGGCCATCCGGTCTCTGTACGCCTGCAGTAGGAGCTGTGTTCGTATCCTCGGTAGTAAGTCAGACACGTTCCCGGTGGGTGTTGGCCTCCGCCAGGGCTGCCCTTTATCACCGGTCCTGTTCGTGACCTTCACGGACAGGATATCTAGGCGCAGCCAGGGGGCGGAGAGGATCCGGTTCGGGAGTCTCGGGATCGCCTCTCTGCTGTTCGCGGATGATGTGGTCCTGTTTGCCTCCTCGGACCGTGACCTCCAGCATTCACTGGGGCGTTTTGCAGCCGAGTGCGAAGTGGCAGGGATGAGAGTTAGCACCTCCAAATCTGAGGCCATGGTGCTCTGCCGGAAACCGGCGGATTGCTCCCTCCAGGTGGGGACAAACTGCCTACCACAAGCGAAGGAGTTCAAGTATCTCGGGGTCTTGTTCACGAGTGAGGGTAAGGTGGAGCGGGAGATCGACAGGCGGATCAGTGCGGCTGCAGCAGTAAAACAGGCGCTGTACCGGTCCGTCTTGGTGAAGAGGGAGCTGAGTCGGAAGGCAAAGCTCTCCATTTACTGGTCGGTCTACGTTCCAAGCCTCACCTATGGTCACGAACTCTGGGTCGTGACCGAAAGAACGAGATCTCGGATACAAGCGGCCGAAATGAGCTTCCTCCCTAGGGTGGCCGGGCTCAGCCTTAGAGATAGGGTAAGGAGCTCGGACATCAGGGGGGAGCTTGGAGTCGAGTCGCTGCTGCTCCTTCGTGTCGAAAGGAGTCAGCTGAGGTGGTTCGGGCATCTAGTCAGGATCCCTCCTGGACGCCTCCCATTAGAGGTTTTCCGGGCACGGCAAACTGGTAGGAGGCCCCGGGGAAGACCGAGGACACGCTGGAGGCATTATATCTCCCGGCTGGCCTTGGAACACCTCGGGATCCCCCAGAATGAGCTGGAAAGTGTTGCGGGTGAGAGGGAGGTGTTGCCAACTAAAGTCCTGACTGTCAGTATAACTTGATATTTAACAATTCTAGACAGTTAAGGAGCTTTTCCCAATGGTTAAGAAGGGGGGGGATAGATCCCCCTTAGCCCGAGGCCACTGCTGCCCGTGGAGGGGCAGTAAGAAAGCCCTGCTTGTCCCATGGACGGTCACGAGTGTCTGAGGTGGAGAGTTGCTGTGAGCAACCGGGTATATATGTTCCAAGAAAGAAGGATCGAGGTCTTCAAATTGAGCCTACTAGACAGATACGGACGGTCAGATATTGATTTGTCAAATCTCCGCACTTTGTGGCAAAACACTTTGCTCATTAGCTTAAATCTTACATATTTACGGGTATTGCGAACTATTTATCTGTTAACCCTTTTTAATCTTGTTATGAATAAATATCGACTGCATTGCAGTTTAACTAAATAAGTTGTTTTCGAGGCTTTTCTGAGCAATCACTTAATCAGTTCCTTGATCGACCTGCCGACTGAGAGGTCTTTACGACGTCGTCATCATCCAGCCCCTGAGGTGAGTTGAGCCACATTCCCACGGCTACACACACTGATATTGACACACTTATTCCCTACACACATTGGCTTTGATAAGGAGAGAAATACTACTGGGAGACCCCTGGCTTCTAGCCGGACTTTGTTTTATCTACAGGCTGGGAGAGAGATTCATAGCTGTTAAATCTCCTTGCAGGGTTTGTCACAAATTATTAAATCTGAGTGTTTAAAACCAACCAGGTTTCTCTCCGCGGAGGTCATCCGAGGCACGAACGGGGTTACGCGTGACCACCGTGCACGGGCACCCAGGGCAGAGTCCCCTGTAACCCCATCTTATTCCTCCACTGCCGCTGTACACACGCGTCACTCATCAGACCCGAACGGTGTTAACTCATATAGGGGGAACTTGATCTCCGCCCTTCTCGCGGCTCTACCTCGGGACGTCTGGAACGCTCGTTCTCGCTCCTCCACGTCAGAGACGGGAGACACTGAGCGGCCCGGGTAAGATAGGCCGTATCGGGGTAACTGTCAGACGAGAGACATCGGTACCGGTAAAATTGGCTGTTATACCTCTGAGGGCCACTAGCCAGCCAGGCCGGCTACCCCATGGACCCGTGCTCTCACCGGTGTGCGGGTGTCAGCGTGCAGAGAACCACAGCGCCTGCACGTCGCCGATGTGTTTTAGTCAGTTTCTGCGCATAGACACTTCTGCCTTTAAAGCACGTTCCTAAATTAAATCAAAAGACTCCACAAAGTAAAGTAAACTAATTCGATTTGTTCCCCCTCCCAGTGATTGAATTGTAATTTTGTTAAACAATCATCACTAGAAAGCACAACCTCATAGTTGGTGTGGCTGGATGACATCACAGCAAGTTGACATTATGCAAGATTAGAGTAATAATGAATATTGTTGGCAGGACACAAAGAGAGGAGTTTACCCTGAGTCGTTTTAGTGAAACAGCAGCCTCAGCCAGGACCTTCGCACACTGGGGCGTAAGAACCAAGCAGAACCTCAAGGAGTTGAAGATGGCGATGGTGGTGAAGGCCTGTTAATAACAAAGAATGACGCTCACGCTACACAACGCTGACATTTTTCAGTCCACCTCAATCAACCACGTAAATCACACAGTTGGCACGATGGTAAAGGTTGTTGTACTGTATGTGCTGCTCTGCTACAGTACTCACATCCAATGCGTTGAGCTTCAAACTCAACGAAGTGTGTACAATGAAGGTGAGAACAGTGACAATGGTGGGGATGATGCTGGTGATGCTGGAATTGGCGTTCTGGACACAACCGACCTTCTGCAGTTCTTTCTTCTCATTTTTCCGGAAGTCTATAAGAGAGACAGCATCACATGTTGGGGGAATAGTTGAAGTTTTGTTTAACTTTACTTCTACCGATAAATTAGCAAAAGAGCATGGACTGGTGGAGGAATGGGCACATTGGAGCTCAACCCATAAGTTCCTGTTTTGCATATAGGCAGCTTGTTCTATATGGGTGTAAGGTATGTGGCAGCCTCATCTTCAGCCTCTGGTGCAGCGTGGCTATGGGATTTTTATTAAAAAACGAATAACAAAAACATGGAAAGTAACACACGTGACTTTCAAGATTGTGTTGGTGTTTGAACAAAGGGAATGTATAAATGATGAGTATAATATTTGATATTCAAGAAAGATTAAAAAATGCTTAACAAAGTCTGCCTAACTTCATACCTGCGATCTTCTTTTCAAAAGAATCTTCCCAGGCGTACATCTTGATAAGCTTGACACTGTTGAGAATCTCATTCATTGTGCGAACACGGCTGTCTGTTATCAATATGGTTTTCCCTCTGTATGTGTTAATAAGCTTGGCCAAGCCTAACTGAAAGCACAAAACATGTGTCAATTAAAAGCAAGCCACAAAAGAGGAAATACAAAGATATTAGTGTTGATGACTGAATTAGTTAGAATGAATTAGTTAGAAGGCATAACATTGTTGACGACTACTAGATAAAAAGGCATTTTTGTTTATAACCTTGGATTATTGCTTTTGAGCTCTGATTGTGATGTGGCTCGAATCCATTTTTGCACTGCTCATAAAAATATGTCTGATTAATAACTGTTTGTGCGGTTTCTAACATACAGACCTGTATTGGAATGAAGATGAGGTAGATGCTGACTCCAGTCAGTGCGGTGTAGCCCAGAATGTAGCAGGAATAGACAATACACACAATAAAGAGTACTGGGCAGGACACCACGAAGCTCCCTACCAATACTGCTTCAAATAATGTCTGGCCATCGTTGGTCAAAACACCAATCATCTGGACGGGGAGAAGGAGAGAAAGACTGTTATCTACATTTGCCAAGAATGCTTTGCCAAGGCAAGTTGCTTCAACTAATGGTGAGAGCAAGTGAATTCCACAGGATATTTATGACAAAGAAGTTGGGCCTTGTAAAACATCTAAAACAAGGTTATGCAGAAAACAAGAACACATATACCCACAAGGTGCCATTACAGGGTCCAGGGAACTGGGTGTGTGGCTTCACAAAGTTGAGCAAAGTCAATTCAGCTGGTTTAACCTTGTTTAAAGACACATCATGACCATGTATGAGCCTTTCAGAATGTCATACTCAAAGGCCCACCAGTCATATGTTTTGACATTTGACCATATTTCAAAAGCTTAATCAAAAGTAGCCAGCTAGTTTGGTGATTTTTGGAAAAACTGTCATTGATTTACGGCCAAATTTGCCCGATGCACATGTTAAGAACTAGTCCCACCCCCTATAGCAAGATTTCAAAATAGTTTCACACACAGGGTTTACCATTGTCATGAAACGTATCCTGCGAGTTCTGTACTGATTTATAGTCTGATTTGGGTTGTGCCACGCTCATCTTTTGCATTTGAAGCGCCACCTACAGTTTCAGGGTATGTTTCAGGTACTCCTGTAGACATACCCTGCTAGTTACGAGATGATTGGCCAAACATTTGCTGAGTCAATGAGGTTTTGATAATTTAGTTTGGCTTGGTCCAACAATGATCCAGGAGATGACAAACATTCTTTAAAAAGATTCCAGATGGAGAAAAATGTTGTGGGCGAACATATATTATCTAATGAGTGTGCCAAATTAATATTAAATCTGACTTGATTTTTGGGTGTTACAGCCCCACCCTTTAACCGATTGGCTTCACATGTACAGTACAGACATGTTCTCAACTAACTCATCCCAAAAAAAGCTAATACTTAATTTCAATAAATATCGAATTATTCCTTTAAACTCCACAAATCTAAAACAGGCATGAGGAATATTTGTTAAATATTTTCTTTGCACTACTTTTGACAGTTCACCAAGAGTAAAAGGATCTCTCAAATGAGGGGCCAAGTGATTCTGGCATATGAGATCGCTTTCCTAGAGAAATGCAGGCACCCTGAAATAAATAAGCATTATATGTATTTAACTCAGTCTTTACCTCTCCCATTGAAATGCCGGTGTGCAGCCGCAGAGAGATGACTTTCTGAAAAGCCACTGAAGAGTAGGCTCCCTTCAGCCTGACTGCAGTGCGCAGGTTCAATGCCCACAACAAGGAAATCATGAAGGCTTTGGAGAACTCTGAGGTGAACAAAGCAATGGACAGACCAACACCGTAGGCAACAGTGGACTTCTCTGGCTCCTCAGCGTAGTTCAGGATCTCATAGACCAGAACAGCCTGAGAGGGCAGACACGTTTGTAACACACAAAACAGGATTAAATACTAAACAACCTATCATTTTATTAACAAAACCTTTGGGATGTCACCCGTAAATAACGTTGCATTTCTTGGCTATTTTTATTATCTATAATAAGAACTTTTACTCTTCATACTTAGTACTTATAATCATACTTTAGCAGATTATAACTGCATATTTTAACTGAGTAAAGTTTTTAATGCAGTCCTTTTAATTGGAGTGTAGTTTACAGTATATTGTACAGTCTGAATCTGAATACTTCTTCCACTACATTTATACTGAATGTGATATTAGGACAAACTTTAGAAAAGGCTCCTGGATCAGGAATGAAATAGAAGAAGCACTGGTTCTGCTACTGATATTCAGCTTCAAATGTAATTACCGGGCCCAAAAACGCTGCCACCATGGCAAGGACGCCAGCAATGATGGACAGAATCAGCCTGGTTCTTTGAAAACAAAAGAATACTCGAACCAGAGAGGCCTTCTCCAGGCCCATCTTTGCCACCTCTTCCTCCCAGAGTCTGTGTAGCCTGTGCACAACGCAAACAATCAGCCATATTCATTTTTTCTGTATTTAATTGCGTCAAATGACGGTAGAGAAATGCATGTGTGTCCATAAATAAGCAAGAGTGTCAGACCTTTCTCCACTGGTGTCGGCTACATCAAAAGGTGACAGGTTGAGAGAGATCAGGTCCAACTTATTCCTGAACAAGGCCCACATCATGGGGGTCATCCAGGCAAAGGTTGCAAAGGAAAGGAAACCTGCATTGTCCAGAGGGTGGGACCTAAACGTAGAAACAAAATGCAATGGTACAGTATCTGTCTGTTAACATGTCATTTATTGATCAAATAAAATATAAGAGCATCAAAAGAAGATAATTGATGTCATCGATGACACTGACTGAGATGAGGACCAGCGGAAGGGTTTGAGGGTTTGAAGGCTCTGACTGTATTTTCCAAAAAGGGTCGGGTAGGATTTTTTTCTGTCGTCCAAATCAGTATGATCTGGACTGGATGCCACAGATCCAGTTCTCTGTTGGAAAACATTTTCCTGCTTAAGAGTCGTAAACATAAGGAGACAGAGTGAAAGTATCAGACAAAGATGGTTGTGCGAGTGAGAGAGAGAGAGAGAGAGAATGCAGGACAAACAATATAAGAGAGAAATATCTCAGGCAGTGGAAGTCACAAATGAAAAGGCTGGGACTCGACTGTTGTTTGTTTTAAACTTACGAAGGAGACTCCTCGAGTATCATTCTTCTCCAAAGAAAAGTATTTCTTCATTTTGTCCTGTACCAAGGGAAACAAGGATGCAAAATCACTATTTTACTTGCCAACAAGGGATTTGAGAATAAGCATTGCTTGAAAACTATAACCAAATATTTTTTAACAGCATCAACATGGAGGCGGTAACCAATAGAGTTTTACAGAACTTCATTCGGGAACAAGGACCACGCCCCGAACACAGCTCAATTCCCGCACACTACAGTACTTAAGCACAGCGCAGCTGTTCACCCCTCCTTGACTAAATACCGAGCATCCATGGAATTGAAACTCTCTCTCTCGCCTTCACTACTATACCATGCACATGCTTCCCTCCATCCAAGCCTCTCTTCCTCCCTTCCTCCCTATCCCGTTCTTCCCCTTCCCAACCACTTTTCCCATCCTTATCCCTCTGTTCCCCATAACCTAAATGTAACGCTAACCATCCTACCTTGCATGCAACCCTTTCTTCCACAGGTCAGCCAGCAATCATTCACAGCTCCTTCCCGCATAATTTACCTCCACCCACCAGCTCCACCCTAGCCACAGCGTTACCTCTAGCACACCCACCCGCCCGAACATCCCAGTTGTCGCACACACTTGTAATTACGCCGACCTCGCTCAACTCATCCACCCATCCGCAAGCAATACCCATACCCCCAGAGAATTGCTTACCACCTTTGGCCCCGTCGAGCTCAGCCAGCCTCTCCCCACCAGGTCCAAGGAACTCACTCAGCCTCCACATGCATCCTCTCAACACCTCGGCCGCACCCCCCATTCCGTCATCCCTAAACCAGCCACCGACCACCGACCACCCTCCCTCAAGAGAGAGGCAGACAAAGATTGGAGGATGGTTTGCTACAACTTCAATGACCTAGGATGCAACGCCTCGAGCTGTCGATTCCTCCACACCTGCTCCATCTGCGGAGGGGCCCACGCAAAATCAACCTGTCCCCATAACCCGATAAAACACAGCCTCTGTAAGTACCTCAGTACACCGATTAGGCAGACATCATCAGCGCCTCCTGGAAGGGCGCATAATACTTTGTTGCATGCCTGACCTTTGGGTGCAAGAGCAGCCCAAATATCTTCAACTGCCTATCCAAAGCAATCTGCTGGATCCTAGCAAACGTCCGTAAACTCCCATACGTCGTCCACCTCTTGGACGACTTTCTCACAGTTACATCACGTTCCTCCCCCACGTCCTGACCTCCCTGTTCCAGGAATTCGTGTGTTCCCCTTTTTGCAGAAAACATCCCTGGAATTCCTCGGCATTACACTAGACACTAGTCTTATTCCAAGCATCCCTACCCTCCTCATTACTCATCTCCAACTTCCTCCCTGCCCCCAAATGCAGCAAGCGCCAACTCCTTTTACTGTAAGGCCACCTTAACTATGCCATTTGCATTATTCCCAAAGGTGGATCCTTCTTGTCTCACCTCCTTTCAGTTGCCGCCGCCTCCGCCGCAAATCTCCACGCACAAGTTGTACTCGACAAAGCATGCCAAACAAAGCTAACATTATGGCAACAGTTCCTCTCCTCTTGGAACGGCATCTCCTTTTCCATGACGACCACATCACCAAGCCGGAAGTCATCCAGCTCTTCACAGATGCAGCGCCCTCAATAGGCTTCGGCGGCCTCTACGGCAACAAGTGGTTCTCAGCCGAATGGCCATCTGAATTCGCATCCCTTACTCCCTTCGGGTACAAGGACCACGCCCCTAACGCAGCTCAATTCCCGTGCACTAAAGTACTTTTAAGCCCAGCGCACCTGTTCACCCCTCCTTGACTCCATCTCCACATCCCTCTCCCCCAACCCCTTTTTTGTCCTAATTTTCTCTCCCTCTCACAGAAACAATAGGGGACTCCGCACTCTGAAGCTTCAGAAGAGACAACCCCCACAAACGGGTCTGCGCTCCCCCGTTCCCACCAGCCACCGGGACGCCGATGACCCACCATCGCACCCCTCTGACCTCCCCTCCACGACCCCTCGACCCTCCTCTCTTTCATCCTTCTACCCCTTTCCTTCTCTTACCTCTTCTCCCTTGACCTTCATCCCTTCATCCCTTCTACCTCAACCCCATCCCTACATAACTTCCCCCTTGTCCCCTTTTCCACTTCATAACTTTACCTCCTTGCAATAAACCGTTCCAAATCCCATATCGCTACTAGCGTGGTCTTTGTTCGTGAACTCATTCTTCTATCTAACAGTGTAATGACATGACATAATCATTCAAAACACTGGGGTACGTCACAAAAGGACATGAAAACGTATCCTTATTAAAATATCTAATTGTTTATACTGCTGTGTTGCAGAAGGTACCAGCATCTGGTCCGGCACCAACAGGCTCAGGGACAGCTTCATCCTACAGGCAGGCCATAAGACTTTTGAACTCTTGAACTGTCTACCACCCATATATTATATATTATTGTGTTTATATTTGATATATCTTTTCCCTATACTATTTCCTGTATTAAATGGGTGGTTTTCGTTTTCTGGATATTTAATGAGCAACGTACCTCCAGCCAAATGAAATGCACATTGATGAAGATGAGTCCATGTAACCTGTGTTACTGTACAGTTAAAACACACACACATACACTTTACATGTAAAATGTAAGGAGTATTTCTGATCAGCAGCAGAATAAGTTGCAGGGTGACTCAGCTCTTTAATCTCGATAAGCTTCACACTGTAGCTGCACTACATCTGTATTACAAGTTACTTTACTTGTAAAGATGAGACATGCTATCTAGCAAAGGAAGCACAGAGGCGCCTCTACTTCCTCTGGAAACTGAGGAAGGCAAGAACCCCCCCACCCATCATGTGCACCTTTTACCGTGGCACCATTGAGAGCATCCTGACCAACTGCATCACTGTGTGGAGCGGAAGCTGCACTGACTTCAACAGGAAAGCCCTGCAGCGCATAGTGAACGAAGCTGGACGCATCATCGGTGCCTCAGTCCCCCCCCCCTACCTGCAGGAAATATATAACACCCGCCTCGCCCGCAAAGTGACCATGATTGTGAGCGACTCCTGCCACCCCTCACACGGTCTCTTCAGCCTCCTGCCCTCGGGGAGGAAATACCGGAGCCTCCGGGCTCGCACCACCAGACTGTCAAACAGCTTCGTCCACCAGGCTGTCAGGAAGCTGAACTCTCTCCCCACTCTCCCACTCCCCTTTTAGACACATATGTCTAAAGTATGCTGCTAAAACTCCATGTCCGATTGCTGCTACAATACACATGTAAAGTCTCATAGTTTTTATAGTATCTTAACTTATATGTTGTCTACATGTTCTTTGTTGTTATCTGTTTTGCACTTTATTATCATTATTATTATTATCACTTTTATCACTTTATGTTGGACAAGGGGAGAAACATAATTTCAGATCTTTGTATGTTTGCACATCGAAGAAATGACAATAAAGCTGACTTTGACTTTGTATTGGTGATTTGTCTTCTTGCCTTCATAATGGCTATTTAAAGAAGTTGAATAGCTTACAGTCAATGTCTTCTATTCTTAATTGAACTGTTGCTCAGAGGGATCTTTTTCTCTCTCTGACTTTTGAATTGTCATTCTGGTTAAACCATTGTAGAGAGTTTTGTTCTGTATGTACAAAACAAACCCTTGATACTAAATAATATATATTTGCAAAGAGGTCTTTATACAATCTAAAAGCATAAAAGCTAATTTAAACATACCCAAACTTTTGAAATGTAGTTAACAAATTATTTAAAAAAGCTAAACCCGATTTAAACTGATCAATATCAGATACTGGATGCTAAATAAAGCGACCAAACCATAACCTAAATGAATATAATTTCACTAAAATATGAAGACTATAATAAAGTAAACAACCCAAACTCATCAAAACCAATTTAAACTGAGCTAAGTGTAACTGTGGCAAAATTAAACAATACCTCTGTGTGGAGGACAAGGATGACTCGCTGCAGCTGGTTGATACTGACTCTGAAGCTCTAGAGCAAGTCAAAGCTGGACCTGTCAAAGCTGGACCTGTTCAGAAGTAAATATCCCTCCCCACTCCTCAGGGGGACAAAGTAGTCAAACTGCCAAATTGAAGTCAATGACTGGAAGGGAAACCTCACAGATATATGTTTGTGCTGAACAGTGTGAAAAGATGGAGGAGACAGTGATAGGTAAGCAGGGAGGAACAGCTGTAATGCCAACAGCTAGTTAATATACAGAGAACCTGAACGGAAACGGACCTCTACTGATGAGGAATCAGTAACTGAGGGGTGGGGGGGTTAGTTTGACTGAACCTAACCTGTTCGGTAGTAGTTTGCTTAAACAAACATTGGGTTTCTCTTCATCTTCTTCCTCTTACAGAACCAGATGAAGTCACCTGTGGCTTAAAAATAAAACCTTTTCAAATTCTTCTTTTTGTGAGTGGGAGTTTTATTTTATATGAATATATAACACTGTGACTGTGCCAGTGATGGAACATAATACCTAGAATATTAGAGATTATAAGTTAATACTGAGTGAGCACGATCGTGGTGAAGCTGCAGAATGTACTTTAAAAGTGAGTTTTATAGACACATACAGTGAAAGTGTTTTAACAGTGTTGCAGTGAAGGTGTTTCACTTTATTTGTTGAGGGAGCTCAAATAAAGCCACTCAATGCTGTTGAACTAAGATCCACCTTGTATGTACAATATTGAAAAAACACTGTATTTTAACCTTTAAATCACCCAAAACATTATTAATGGTTCAGATTGTGAGCTTAGAGTCTTCATTTTTTATCATGGTGAATCGTGGAATCGGAGCTGCATTGATGAAGGCTTTTTTCATTCACTACAAACAAGCTTAACTCCGAGTGAACAAACTCAGAGTTGATTTAACCCTTGTGTTGTCCTTGCAATCTTTTGCCCTCAAAATACATTTTGTATTCATCAAATGGTCTGAAAATAATGGGAGTTGTTCGATACTATGCTCTTCATGATCATAATACATTTAGAGAAATTTGATTGAATTATGGGTGATTTATTGAAGTTAATAATGTCTGTTGTCCTCTAGGGTCAAAAAGACCCTTGCAGCTCAAAGTGGTGCAATGGGGCAACTTCTTACACCATACTGTTTTCCAAAACATCTTTGATCTTGGATGTTTGATGTGTGGGGTCAAGCAATGGTTATAACAACAAAAAGCAGGTCTTTTCTCACAGGTGTTGGGTCATTTCACATTTTAGAGAGGGACAGGCAGCACAATGAGGAGGCAGAAGCCTTCAGTTATCAGGCAGAGCCTTCAGTTAACAAGCTCCTCTTTTATGGAACCAGCTTCCACTTTTAGTCCTGGAGGCAGACACAGTCACCTCATTTAAGAGTAGACTTAAGACTTTCCTCTGTAATAGTGCTTATAGTTAGGGCTGAATCAGGTTTGCCCTGGTCCAGCCTCTTGATATGCTGCTATAGGCTGCTGGGGGACGTTTTACACTGAGGACCTATCTCCTCTTATGTCTATTTATGGATGAATTTACATCTCTCCATTGCACCTTACTAACTCTGCTTCCTCCCCGGAGTCTTTGTGAATTCACGTCTCATAGGGTCCATTGGACCTGGCTGTGTCTGATGCCTCCTGCCTGGTGGGCCGGCCTCCTGCCATGGCCCTGCTGATGCGCCCCGCCCTCTCCTCTTTACCTCCTTCCGTTTCATTGATTGTGTAGGTCTGGATCGTGGTCCATGCCTACTACTAATTATTCATACATTTCTGTCATATTCATTGAATGTGTTGTAACTGTAACACTGTTCATTCTGTACACATCCTCCTCTGTTGCTCTCGTGAAGGTTTCTTCCCTTTTTTTTCTATTATTTGGGAGTTATTCCTGATCCGATGTGAGGTTCTGGGACAGGGATGTTGTACGTGTACAGATTGTAAAGAAAAAAATAGTAATTTGTGATATTGGGCGACATAAAATAAACGGAATTGAATTGAATAGAAGCGCTATACTGCACAGGAGGCTTGTGAGCTCATTTTTAACTATGTTGTGGAAAAGAATGACCAGGAGGATAATCTTGAACATCATAAGGAATAATCAACTGATGAGGAGGATTCAGGTTCAGAAGAGAAAGAAAATAAGGATGATGTTATAGATCCAACATACAGAACCCAACATCACTTGCCGCACAGTAACCCTAACCCACAAATCTGCCTCAGAGGGCTTTACAATCTGTACACATACGACATCCCTGTCCCAGGCCAGGGCCAAGGGGCATGAGGCAGGAAGCAGGGGCAAGGAGTCAGGGGGCAGGGCTCCAAACACAGCCCGGTCCAATAGAACCTGTGATGCGAGAAGGCACAAAGACTCCGGGGAAGAAGTAGAATTAGTAATGTGCAATGAAGAGACGTGAATTTGTCCAGAAGGAGAGAGAGAAGAGGAGAAAAGAGCTCAAACTTGCTCCCATTCAAGACAAACTCATACAGGCACTGACGTGACTGTGGATGAGTTCCTGGTCCCCTTCAGAGGTAGCTGTCCATTCAAACAGTACATCCCGAGTAAACCAGGGAAATATGGGATAAAAATATGAGCAGCATGCGATGCCAGGTCCAGCTATGCATACACTGGCAAACCTGCTGGTCTGCAGACAAAAAACAATCAGGGCATGCGAGTTGTCCTCGACATGACAGAAGGTCTCCAGGGGAAAATGATCACCTGTGACAACTTCTTTACTTCACATGCCCTCGGCCTGCAGCTGCTGAAAAGAAAGCTGTACATGGTGGGAACAGTACGGAGGAATGAGCCTGAGCTTCCCCCTTCACTGGGGTCAAAAACGGACAGGGCACCGAGACCCATGCTATGATAGTGTCATATCAGAGAAAATGTTCTTCTGATGATTGCAATAATGGTTATGGAGATCCAGCAGTCCTGCTCCAGTTCTACCTCTGCAGCAGCTCCCCCTCGCCCAGCTGCCCCTCATGGCCCATCACCCAAGGTGTAGGTGCAAATTCTGTCCTGCAGAGTGATTACAAAACATTGAAAATGTGCCAAAAAAACAGGGTATACTTTTTTGTAAACAAGGTATATTGGCCCTAAACTCCCAAAAGGTAGGAACAAATGTGTGGTAATGGTTTAAACTGAAGTAAGACTAAAGGTGTAAAACAGAATTGAATGTATACTTTATGCTTTATATAACAGTCAAACCAGACAAGGTCATTTTTTAACCCAGAGGACATGTGTATGGCAATCGGGAGGACATTACGAGGGCTAACGAACACTGATCAGCTGCTCTGGAACCGTCTCAGGGTTGGGTTTGTTTATCCTGCTTTCTAAAACAGGGCCAAGAAGTGAAATTATATGTGTACAGTGTTTAACAATGCAAACAATGGCAAGTGCTGACAGAGCTAACAGTATACACCTGAGGGGGAACCTAAGGGCTGAACAAACTTTCATTGCTTGAAAGATGATTACAGATGATACTCAACTATATCTATCGATCAAACCAGAAGAGACCAACTAAGCTCGCTAAACTTCAAGCATGTCTTAAAGACATAAAAACATGGATGACCTGCAACTTCCTGATGTTAAACTCAGACAAAACTGTTATTCTACTCGGCCCTGAACACCTCAGAGATCAATTATCTGGTGATGTGGTTTCTGTAGCTGGCATCCAACATTACTGTAAAGAATGTTTGTGTTATCTTTGACCGAGACTTGTCCTTTAACTCCCACGTGAAGCAAATCTCAAGGACTGCATTGTTTCATCTACGTAACATTTCAAAAATCAGGCACATCTTGTCTCAAAAAGATGCAGAAAAACTGGTTCACGCGTTTGTTACTTCCAGATTAGATTATTGCAACTCCTTATTATCAGGCTGCTCTAATAAGTCTCTTAAATCCCTCCAGTTGATCCAGAATGCTGCAGCTCGTGTACTCACAAAAACTAAGAAAAGAGATGACATTACTCCTGTATTAGCTGCTCTGCACTGGCTCCCTGTAAAATCAAGAATTATATTTACAATTCTTCTCCTCACCTACAAAGCCTTGATTGGTGATGCACCATTATATCGTAAGGAGCTTGTAGTACCATATTGCCCCCCTAGAGCGCTCCGCTCACTAAAAGCGGGGCTACTTGTGGTTCCTGGGGTCCTAAAAAGTAGTGATGTGTCCTTTCGTGTCGTGGCTTCAAAGCATGTGTCGAGTAATCCAGGAAGATTTTTGCAAAACGCGTATCGAGGCTTGTATTAATGACGTTCGAAGCCTCGCGTGTCGGCCGTACTCTTCCCATGCAGACGATTTTGAAGGACGCTAACAACGTGACTGATTCAGTAGATGATTCGTATTTGGTGTGCAATTCAAAATATAAGGGGCAGCGAAACGCAATGGATTCCCCAATCACATTTTGTGGGCTTGGGACTTTATTGCGCATTTTATCTGTTTGCAAAGTATTCAAGCTTCTTTTTTTGCGATGGAACCAGCAAGAAAGAGGAGATTTTTTCCCTGTCTGGGAACATTTTGAGCTGATCTCTCCTCATAAGGTATGCACATAGTAATAATAACTATCTTAAAATATTCTTTCTACTCCAGCTTCATCTGTGCCCTGTGGAAGGGTATTTTCTAAAGCACAGCACTGTGGAAATGTTGCTATTTTTAAATAAAAAATTATAAAATATTGTCCATAGTAACATAAGCACAGTCTCCCCAATGTGTTTCCACTTTCCCTTTTGACCCCACCATTGTATTATAAAGACAGACACCATATTAATAAGTTAATAATTTATGTATTGGCATCACAAACATCATTCGTTCATTTATTCAATTCAAAGCTTCACACACACCAAAGTCATGGTGTTATAATCACCTGTTTTACATTTATTGTCCACTTGATGGCGCAGTAGAGCAAATGAAGATTCATGAAGGAGTGAACCAATTGGATGGAAAGCTTCAATGCTTCAGGAAGCTTTATCTCGGCATCACTACTAAAAAGTAGGATGGGAGCCAGAGTCTTCAGTTATCAAGGTCCTCATTTATGGAACCAGTTTCCACTTTCAGTCCTGGAGGCAGACACAGTTATCTCGTTTAAGAGTAGACTTCCTCTTTAATAGTGCTTATAGTTAGGGCTGGCTCAGGTTTGCCCTGGTACAGCCCCTAGATATGCTGCTATAGGCTTATAGGCTGCCGGGGGATGTTTTAGGATACACTGAGCTCCTCTCTCCTCTTCTCTCTCGCTGTTCATCTGTACACATGACATCTATTGCTTCTGTCCATCCGGGGAGAGGGATCTTCTCTGTTGCGCTCCTGTAGGTTTCACCCTCACTACACGTTTGGGCTTGCTAGGTTTTTCTAGCCGGCTCCCCCGCCATCTGATCCAACTCACCACCAGGTGGTGATCAGTTGACAGCTCTGCTCCTCTCTTCACCCGAGTGTCCAAGACATACAGCCACAGATCAGATGATACGATTACAAAGTTGATCGCCTGGACAGGTTTCCCTGGTCCAGTTTTCTGCATCTAAATGCAAATCCTAGATGTAAGATGTGAGATGTTTAGTGAAGCTGGACCTCTGTTTCTTGCTTATTAGGATGGCCACCTAGCGGCTGGAGTTTTTGGATGCAGGAAGCTCGACACAGAGGTTACGTGGAGGCCAACTGGGTGTTTATTTGACCAACACTTACAACAAACAAGACAGTCATTGTGTAAGGGTAGCATGTGGTCCCAGCAGCGACAAACCCTGCTCTATTGTTTGAGGCAGCTGCATATAGCCTGCTACTGATGAGGACCTCAACATCAACATAGTACAGGTAACTCTGCCACTCCCCTGACAACACATTTACCTATACCCCAATAAATACATTCTTAACGTCTCTAACGTCAATAATTTTCTATTGGTGCCACATGTCACCATAGAGATCATATAAAGCCCAAACTTTACAAACACCCTTCTACTAATTATCACTTGGTATCTCCTGGAACCATAAATTGGTGCTCAGGCACTTGTGGGACTCATTTAGATGGAACACCCTGGAGAGGAGATACAACAGAGGTGAGTGACTTAAACAAGAAACATGCTTACTCGTGAAAGGATTTATATTTTTTTAAGATGATATATCTTTATATGTATTTTGTGCCTCCCCGTTGTTTTTATTGTGAGTGGTAGGTGAGGATGGAGAGTGGAGAACTAAAGGAGCGATCGAAAAAGCAGACTGAGGACGGCCCTCACAATGAAAACACAACGGCCAGGCCTTAACAGCCTTTCACAGAAAGGATAACCCTCTTCCTCATGAGACGCTGCTTAGATGTCGACATCCATGTGTGTGAAATCTCTTTCAAAATATATGTTGTAGCGAACTTTCTTTATGATCTGATCTTTAAGCAAATTCACTGACTTTGCAAAACTATAGAGCATTAGCCACCGACACCTATTCAATCCGCATTTCCTAATGACTTCCCTGAGAGGATAGTGGGTGCCGGCTCAGTTTGGAGAAGTAAAAAGAGACCTGCTATTGCAAAACAAGCAGCCCTTTAGCCTGTAGACATAAGCAACATACAAAGCTAATTATGTGTTTGAGCACTTTTTTAATGCATCACTGGTTGCAGCAAATAACACACTGTGACTGAAGCTTACACATTTTCAGAATCTTTTACCACTTTGTGCATGTGGCAACATAGTTTGTATACTTTACATAAAAAAACGGTATATATTTTATTATTATAAAATGCGATGAGTCAAAACAACATTTCACAAAACATTTTAAAAGACATGATAGTTCACAAAAACGATGAAATGTCACAAAACGTTGGCTGTCCATTCACTGACGAGAATCATCGGTTACAATGAACCATGGTCTTTGGTTTTAGCCTTACCAAACAGCTTTGTTGTCTCTTTTGCCGTTTTGTGAAATTCCTGTTGTGTTTTGTCCTTCAGTGCCACTGTGCTATCGCATAAGTAGTTCATAGTGACCCAACAGACTCCACACAGAGAAGCTTTGCAAAGTGTGTTACAAAGTCATAGAAAATCAATAAATAAAATGTTTTAAATATACATTGAAATCCACTCTGATAAAAATCCTATGAAAAACATTGTCCATGCATTTGTTTCAGCAGACAATGGACATAAATACATCCATATCTACACAGTTTGTAAGGTGAAAAACTAAAATTGTGTCTTTTTCTCCATGAACGTTGGACCCCTTCTCTGCTGTTCAGTCACACCGGATAAAACCAAAGTCCAGATTACAATATGACAGGACGGATTAAGATATGGTTGAATCAATGAATATTAATATGTTACGTTATTAGTGTGTAGTGGTGCCACGGGGCCTCTGTGGATCAGGTGTTCACAGTGTTGGCAGCAGTGAGGAGTGAGGAGAACAGAGAGTCTGGTCTTTGCTTCAGCACATCTGGGTCGTCAAACTCTGCCACCTGTCGAACAAATCACTTCCTGTTAGTCAAGGTTTGGAAGCACACAAACTTTCTGTTTGTGTATTCATCTGTTACCTCGCCATTGTCCATGACCAGAATACGATCTGCGTGGAGCACAGTGTTGATACGATGGGCGATAGTGAGCATGGTGCAGTCCTTGAAGGCTTCTTGGATGGTGTTCTGGATCAAGGCGTCTGTCTCTGCATCGATGGAAGCTGTAGCCTCATCCAAGAGAATGATCTGTTGGACAACAGAAGGGACAGAAGGGACAGTTAGTCCAGACGAAGAAAGACAAGCCGTTTATTTTTTTTACAACACATTGGGTCAAGTTTGCACAGTTTGTCACAGATGAGGAGGTAGCAGGAACAATTGAATGATTAATGAAATGGCTTTCAGAGTCCAAATAAAGCAGGTCGTTTGGCAGGCCGGTACACAAACAAAACTCCATGCAACAAGGAATGAATGAAGGACTAAACGACAACCAACAGTGAGAAGGCAGGAGTATTGGTACATCTTAAGTGTCTTATTTGTAATTTTCCTTGCTTCAACCGGAGGTAGTTCTGCTCCACCATCTTGACAGCCGTCCTAAAGCTCTCATTTCTGCTATGAGGAGCGAGGAGGGATCTCTATGGACCCTTGAGCAAGGATACAAGAGAGCATCCTTCACGGAAGAGTTTTAAAGACCGACACACACACATTGTTGTTTTGATTAATTAATTTGATCGGACGTTGCAGCCGATCGTACGGATCCGATAATTCTCCACATCACTGACGTTTCATACCAGTGTAGAAAGATCACAGATTAAAATCAAATTTTATTTGGTTCCTTATTTTACCCTCTGGTTAAATATATGTTCATTGTCAGACCAAACAATAAACGCAGCACAAACAACTTTCTTAATTCTTTTGAAAGATTTGTCTTTTTATGATCCTTTACCCCAATTGACTTACGATGGATACAATTTAAGTCAGAGAGAGCAGGAAAGACTGTCTCTGTCAGCAAGAAGCGTTCTTTTACATATTTTTTTGCCATTTCATTCAGTCATGTGAGGTTGATAAATGAGCGTCAGGTTCCATAAATTACATTTTTAATTTGACCAGAAACATTTAGACCAACATTTTTTTTCCAGTGTTCAAGAGACAAGACGCAAATAAAGAATAATATATATATAAACACATTCTTCCCTGTCACAATCGATCCTGCACCGATCGATGCAGGAATCAAGACAGTAAAAAGTTTGTTAAACAGGTTACAGAAAGGAAACACTGCTGCTCTGGCAATGATAACTGTGTCTTAGCTAGTATTGGTGCACAGACTGAAGATTCTACAGCTTTTGAAGCCCAGCTGTGATCAGCTGATCAGGACGTGTAAACGTAAGTCCTGAGAATCCATGATGGATAGACACCTGGGAGAAGTAATCCAGTGGCTGTTTAGCGGCAGTAACATTGGGAAGTGTGGAAAATTGCAAGGTATCAGAAGAAACAGATGCATGAACAAACCTTGGAGTTACGTAGTAGTGCTCTAGCCATACACATGAGTTGTCTCTCTCCTATAGAGAAGTTTTCTCCATTCTCCAACACTGTTGCCTCTAGTTTCCCCTCCAGTCTGGAGATCTGAGGAAACCAAACAATACTCAAAGAAACAGTTTTACTTCTGCTACCTCCACCTATGAGAGTCACCTAGACTGACAAACAATGATATAACAAGCTATATACCAATTCAAACATAAAAATGCTACTTGTAAATTTGTGCATTGGTAATAATATCATCGCATAACACTCTGGTCAGGGTGCATTTTTCTGCTCTGTGTACGGGGGTCGAACCGGCTACCATGTGGTTGCAGGACGACCACTCTCCCCATGAGCTACAGTTGCCCCTAAATTCATATAGTACTTCTGTACTTTTTACATACAGTGACTTTACCTGTGATGACGTATTATTACACTATGGTATTGTTATTAATACTTCGTCCACCAATGCTACAGTTCATAAAATATTTGAAAATAAGGGTTCAATAATACCAATATACCACTGAGAAGCAACTATCTGGTCAGATAACATTGTAATTCAAGATGTACGAAAAAAATGCTTCACACTGGCAAAAAACTAAAAATTCTGGATAACTGACCACACGCTATAATGAAACTGTTGATATACTGTGCTTCATATTGTCTCTGGAACATACCGAGTCCTTCATGTAGGTCTTCGCCAGCGCCGCCCAGATCTCCTCATCATTGAAGTTATTGAAGGGGTCTAAGTTGTACCTGGAGGAGAGGACATGCAGCATCACAGTTGGCCGGTCAGTAACCTCAGTAAGAAAATGTTGTACCGGCGTGTAAACATTAACCTCTATGGAGTTAGGGGTTGGCTTAGGTTACCTGACTGTACCACTGAATAGCACCGGATCCTGGGGGATGATGGACAATTTGCTGCGCAGATCCTGCAGTCCAATGGCCGTGATGTCCACGCCATCTATCAGGATGGTTCCTGCTGCTGGCTCCACCAGCCTGAACAGAGCCACGCCAAGAGAGGACTTTCCTATAGAGACAAAGCACAACAGTAACCCTCACGGTTTACAAAAGCAGGGTTTCCCCCAGCACCCTTCAGGCATGTCTTTAGAATTTAACACTCTAATTATTAATACAAGGAAGATCTTTCATTTACTCATTTAAATCCAAAGACGCTGTTGTAACAACAGGGCTATCAACATTTACATATTTGAAGATACATTATGATCAATATACTATAGTTTTTGTGATTTATTGTAATGCATATACGTTGTTTGATATATGAAATGACGTATTGAAATATTTAAAATTGGGTGTGTATTCAGGCCTGTTCAAAATTCAACTCTGATAATTTCCCTCAATCAATAAATAATGAATATGTCTGAGTCATCTTGACATTTTCTGACTTTCCCATTTACAGTATAAAACTGCTGGAGTCAGGGTCTTACCAGAGCCTGTCCTTCCCACAATGCCCAGCTTCTCTCCAGCTCGAATGGAGAAATTGAGTCCGTTCAGGACAATGGGGGTATTCTCCCTGTACCTCATCGTATAGTCCTGGAAGGTGATGGTTCCACTCTTCGGCCAGTCCTTTGGGACTTGGGCTTCCTTTATTTGCCTGGGGGCCTCAGACTTACAACCCTGTACACAATTAAAAATAATAATTTGAAGGAGGTGAAAGGAGGTGTGTCAGAGGATAATTAACATCATAGAAGAGAAACTAATAGCTTCAGAAAGTGTTCTTCTTGTGAGGTTTAACGGAGAGTTTTAAGAAGACCAGGAAAGATGGATGGATAGTTTATAGTTATCAGGCAACCTGTGTATAAACAGTCATTATTTGTATGAGGCAGAGAAGTTTAGGTTCTGACCGTGATGTATTCCTGCAGCCGCTCCACCGAGCTGAATCTAGCCTCCACTTCTGTTGCCTGCCTCACTGTATACTGAAGCATGCCTGTCAGCTGGAAAACACAACATCTTTAAACACACACATTGCAGTTGCTTTCAATATATCTCTACAAAAATACACCAAAGGATCATTAATTTTCTGTTCCAAAGGTACCTGTATGGTGTAGGACAAGGCCAAGCCTTTCAAAGACGGACTGATGAAGTCATTACTGAGCACTATGAAGAGAGACACCAACAAGGTCATGGTGGAAGCCATGGAGTCCAGGCAGAAAGAGAGCCAGCGTGTTCCAGAATGAAACAATAAATAGTGGTGGGAGTTGATGTCAATCAGAGTCTTGAACCTATAAAGTGATAAAGGACATGTCAGTGTTTGTGAACATATACTGTACCGCCTCACACCAATGATCAGTAACTCAGCTTTTACGATGCAGACCAGGATCAGAGACACTGACTGAAACATCACTTGCTGCTTTTTCACTGCATCTAACTATAAAGCAACAGTTCATCAGGGCCCTATTTCTCATACGGGGTTCAACTCCGTTATCAGTTATCAAGCTCCTCTTTTATGGAACCAGCTCTCTACCTCCTTCTGTTTCATGGATTGGAGGTCCATTCATACATTGTCATATTCATTGAATGTGTTTACGTAACTCTGTAATACTGTTCATTCTGTACACATGACATCTATTGCATCTGTCCATCCGGGGAGAGGGATCCTCCTCTGTTGCTCTCCTGAAGGTTTCTTCCTTTTTTACCCTGTGAAAGTTTTTTTTAGATTTCTTGGGAGTTTTTCCTGATCCGATGTGAGGTCCTGGGACAGGGATGTCATATGTGTACAGATTGTAAAGCCCTCTGAGGCAAATTCATAATTTGTGATATTGGGCTATATAAAATAAACTGAATTGAACTAAGTCGCTCAAATGTCCTATTATCCATCTTAAATTAACCCGATAATTGAAATTAGGTTCAAAAGGGGGAAGCGTCGATCAAAGAAATCATTATTTTCTAACAGCACAAAGGCAAATAAACTCAAAGGAAGAGCCTCTTTTCTTCTCCACTGACGAGCAGGAGATGATCATGAACGTATATGAGGAATTCCAGACCATAATCATGGAACATCTAACACTGCCACAAGGGCTAGACAAGAAGCATGGCAACATATCAGACAAGTTAAATGTGTAATGCTGCGTTCACATGAATATTCGCAACGTTTTACTCGCGTGAGTTTACTCGCCCGACTATTTGTGGTTTATTCATGTGCTTCATTCACTTCACTCGCGCTGGAGAGGGGGTGTGGCTTATCTCTGTGGAAACAGTTAGAATGTTTGCCGTCCACCATGGAAGAAATAAACAATAATTCTGCTTTATATTTGTTGTGGAAATATAGATAATATATATGTGTATAAACATGTATGTGGAGTTTCTTAAGCGCTAAATAAACTTTACAAACAACACGGAATACAGCGGCTTTCCCGATGTTCTCCGCATCGCCGACACTGTACAAAAATGTACCACTCGCAAAAAAGCGGCGTGTGTAGTTCAATGTATGGCTCGAGAAGGTCTGTAAATAAATGATTCCTTGTGTGCAGAATCGATAGCGCTTGTATAGGAAGTCATCATCATGTGATAACGGATCTTGACGATCTTGAAGAACTCTCTCCCTATAAAACGTTAATCTAACTAATATCGCTCCTTCATAAATGTGATCTCTAAGGAAGGGAGATGCCATTTTCTTCCGGGGGAGTGGCCAGTTTATCCAGCTTAATTGAATTAGCCTGCGCTTTGATGTGATGCTATGGTGATTTTGCCAAACTTGCTTCGTGGAACCGAAAAGCCTGATTTATCTTATCCTGAAAATTATCCAGCTAACTACGTTAGCCAGGTACGAGGAATAGGGCCCTGGTCTACTTCACACTTGGCGGGTGTATTGCTGGGGAAGCAAGGGAATGCAGTGTCAACTGTGGTGCGATTTAGTCAGATCGTGGCACTAGAACAACACACTTTACGTTTTGGCCTGAAACCTTGGAAACGTTTTGTTTGTTGTTCTTTCATAGAATTAATTATATTTTTACTGAAAGCAAACGATGTGCGACTGTGGGTCAGTGGTTAGCAGGTCCGTCTTTCAATGAGGGGATTGGTGGTTCGATCCCCGCCCTAGTCAATGTGTCCTTGAGCAAGACACTTAACCCTGAGTTGTTCCCTGTAGCTGTGTCTACAGTGTATGAATGTAACATGATTGTAAGTCGCTTTGGATAAAAGCGTCAGCTAAATTACATGTAATGTAATGTCCTCTTAGAGCAACTCATAATCAGGTTACAATGTGCTATTATTATAATGCATTTAAAAAAGATTCTAATGTATTACAACTATGGGAATTACGCAGTTGAGTGGCAGTTAAAGGTCACGTTGAGGAACTCTTACAGTTGTATGTGTCTGTCTCTTATGTTGTAGGCGTGGATGGTGCTGAGGCCCTGCAGGGTCGAGGTGGTGAGAGAGATGCAGGGAGAACGACTGATGTTCTCCATCCTCTTCATATGACGGATACTCCTCTGGAAGATACTGCAGATAAATCACAACTGATATATTTAGTATACCTTCAAAAAACTCTTGTACTGCGCTTGCTTTTAAGACGTGCAACAATTTAAATGAAGATCGGAATCTACATCAGCGTCACATAATTCACTAAATGTGTAATCATCAGGTACCAGATCGTGAATTGCTACAATCTTATTTTCCAAAAGTACCAATAGAAATCAAATTCATCATTTTTAAACTAGTATCAACTCACAAGAGAATGAGAGCGAACAAAGCTCCCATTAAAACCACAGCTGCCAGCATCAGGGGGAAGACTGCAGAGATGGTGATAATGGTGAAGAGAACAATCAGAGCAAACTGCAAGAAGGGGTCCATGTTGAGGGGAAGGACCGAGTCCACCTCCTCTTGATCTTTGGAGAAGCGGTTGAGAATGCGGCCTGTTGGCGTCGTGTCAAAGAAACTCATGGGACTGGAGAAAATCTGAGAAAGGAAAACAAACAAACAACTTCATCATAACTACTTAATGATAGGGAGTAGGTCATCTGAAGGGGATGAGTGGGGATGGCATTGCCCTTGTTCATAAAATGACCAACGATACCATTTATTTAACTAAGTGAACATGGATATGTTTGATATTATATAGATGGCTGGGGTCAGCCATTCAACAGTACCTTCTTGAACATGGTGTTGTGAAGTTTGGTGGATGCATTCAAGGTGACCCAAGTGTAGGAGAAGCATTTGATGACGGCGAATATCAACATGACGACCACCGTCATGCTATAAACCATTTGGTAGAAGTTGAGGTTTGGGTTTTGTGAGATGTTGCTTTGGTCTGAAGTTGTCTCATTGAATGACTTGGGGAAACAAAAAACATATGATGTTCGTGGAGACCATCTCCAGAGGGATAATTGATCAACATATTTTTAGGGATATTTTTCATACTATTTCGAATATCGTCAACAATTAGTGCAGTTATGTGAAAATAACACATATATCACATAGTACAGGTACGTTTTATCTGTTTTCTAATCTCCATCGCTGCCCAAAAACTTATTTAATTCCCAATCCTCAGATCTTACATAAAACATGCTGATTGGAGGATGAATCTTTGAAATGTCACATACATAACCAGGCCTGTGGCTGTGTGTGAGTGAGATATATATATATAGAGAGAGAGAGAGAGAGGGAGGGAGAGAGAGATTTGGTTCTCACCCCGTCACCCTGCCCCAGCCAGAAGCTGAGCCACCAGTTGCTGAAGGCTGTGGATCCAATCATCAGGACGATGTTCAGGACGGTGAGGAAGCTTACTATGTAGCCTGCAGCAGCAAAGTCACAGCAAACATCATCAACCAGGTTGTCCATGTGTAAATTGTGTATTATTGCATGCAATCATGCCAATGTGTGTGTGTGTGTGTGAGTGCTGTCGGCAATCAAACCTCCAGCTGCCTTGATATATTGATGGTAGACTCTCCAGGAGATGGCACCTTCTGTGCTGGACTCCTGACTGACCAGCTGATCCCCGAGAGAAGCTGAAGGGGAAGAAAAGTGACAACCGTTGTAGAAAGGGGAGAGATTCTTGTTGAAATACGGGAATAACAGTGCACATATTCTCTCCTCGAAGGCATTCATAATGTTGCGCTCATTTGTTGTAAACACAAAAAGTGAGAGGAAAATGTAAAAAACAGAAGAAAGAGATCTTAAAAGAGAAGCTGTTCAACCATCCAGTCAGCCCTTCTGTCCACTTAACGTCCGCAACCTTTGTCTTTAACGTTCCAACATTAAAATGGAACCAAATGAGTCTGACATCCTTGCAGAGACTGGCTAGATCAGATCTGAATTCATCGACATCAGAGACTCACATCTTTGGTCAGCTGTCATTCCATCATCCTTTTCATCCGACATGTCAAATGCTGAAAGGAAGCACAGATGTGGAAGGGAGATATCAATAAAAAGAGAGAAGAAATTCCTGTGCTGTAGACTAAATTGGAGACACACAGACATGCCCAAATATTACAATAACAACAGTATATTGGCTGTCAGGATTGTAGATGTGTTGCCCTGTCTTCTATTGTTTTACAAAGCTTTTAAAAAGCTGCTTGCCTTTTCTTTTGTCCGACACAGCCCCTTTGTTACCTCGATGGACAGCTCGTGCTACCTTTTACCTTCTCCTGGTTATATATTGACACAATGGCACTTTGGTTCACAGATAATTGGGATAATAGAACATCCCCCTGAGTGGTTCTGCTCTCTGAATTGCTTCCAGGGATCAATGTCTTCAAGTTATTAAATAATGTCCTATAGTTCCAGTGTATCTTTGTACTAAACTCTATAATAATCTCCAGCCTAGTTTTTGTTAATATAAATTAATAAGTGGTGAATTGAGGCATACAAATGATCCCACACAATCTATTTTAGATCATTACATGTTTTCCTGGTTTACCTGGGTTCACTAACCCCCTGTCGGGGCTTTCTCTTGGCTCAATGTCCTTTGGCTGGGCAGTGTCTTGGGGAGATACCTCCTCCTCCTCCTCCTCAGTCTGAATGAAAAAGCAAAAACGCAGTGATACTGCAACGCTGGACAATTCACTTTCACACAAAAGTAAAGGTTGAATCGTTAACCTGTGGCCTAGTTCCTGCCACCTATAAACCTCTGACACATTTGGTTTATGGTTCACGTGTATCAGTTTATTGTCTCTGCTAAAAAACAATTAAAAAAAACGGTGAAAGGTTTCACAACGAGTAAAAGGAAGAAAAAGAAGATGACACATAAGAAAAGCTACAGTTTTTTTGGAGTTTTTTGCGTTTTTTTAACCTCGGACTGTTCCATCTGGTAGTTGCTAATGAGCTTAGCGTAGCGGCCATTGGCTTTCATCAGGGCCTGGTGGTTTCCAGCCTCCTGCACCTCGCCATCATCCAAAAGCATAACGTCATCACAGAACTCCAGATACTGACAGACACAAGTGAGGACAACCATGTCAACAAACCATCTCAGCACTGTGGCCAGAGTTCAACCTAACGCAGTCTAAACAGCACGTGTTTACTTCTATGACATTTGGCAGACAATTTTATCTTGTGGTTTACAATGCTGCTCACAATTCATGAGAAATAAAATACTAATGGCAGCAATCAGGCACCACTTACTGTTGTTTGATTTACTGTTACATTGAGATTTTACTACAGTAGGGTTGGCCTTCGAATCCTTTTTTTGGTTGTTTCACTCAAAAAGTATGGCAATTCGATTGAGAAATGTAACATTAATAATAAGCTACTTGGGATTCACTATCTGCTAAAGAAACAAACTGTGTCTACCTGGAGCTGGTGTGTAATCAGTATGACGGATTTCCCTTGGAGCTTCTTCTTAATGCATTCCTCAAAGATGTGTTTCCCCACATGGGCATCGACAGCAGATAACGGATCGTCAAGGAGGAAGATGTCTCTATTGGAGTAGACAGCTCTGGCCAGGCTGATTCTTTGCTTCTGCCCCCCTGACAGATTCAGCCCTCGCTCTCCAATCTGCCAACAAACAGCAGAAAGCTACTGAGAAAACTGACAACGTGAAATGGTACGTCACAAAACTGCTTTTCCCTTTAATGACTTTACATCAATATAGAACAAATACAACTATTTGCAGCTTCAACTCAGTCAGACTAAATAGTTGTAGGCTTTAAAACAGTTCAAAGAAAGAAAAGCAAAGTGAATTAAAGCTGCGAGCAGCAATGAACGGGTCCTCGCTCACCCGCGCCGTTCGGGGTTGCCGGCGGGATGCCGACCCGCTCGGCCAAGAACGCGGGGCCGCCGGTCGTACGTTTTACCGTTTGTCGCGTAACCCCGATATTCTTTCGCCAGTAGGTGGCGCGTCGACTGCGAGTGTAAATAAGCTTGTCGATATCCTCCTCAGACTGCGACTTGTAACAAGCACGACGAGTTTGGGGCAGATTAGAGCAAGTCCAGTTGAGCCAGCTGGTGGTGCTTTGAGAATGTGAACAAATACATGCATCATGTGTCTCTACGTGAAGTGTAGACCACGTTGTGTAAATTACATGTGAATCTGATGCATTTTTAGGCTTATTTGTTTTGGCCAGTAGGGTTGCTTTGAGAATGTGAACAGATACATGCATCATGTGTCTCTACGTGAAGTCTTGACCCCGTCATGTAAATTAAAGGTAAAAAGAAAAAGTGATCACACAACTGGATTTGAACACACAACTCCCACACTAGAGACAGGTGTTTATCCCACTGTGTTCAGGGCTTGACTGGAATCATGCATGATTATTTTTGGAAAGATTGGTTTAGTTAAAGCAATCACTTTTTTAGTTAAAGCAATTCACTCCCCTTATCAGAAATTGTTCAAAAGCAAAAAAACATTTAGTTCTGGGAGTTGAGAGTACAGCAGAATGCTCCTACCTCAGTTTGATCACCGTATGGGAGAATATCCAGGTCAGCTCTGAGGCTGCAGACATCCACAACTTTGTTGTATCTGTGGAGGAAGACAATGAGCTACTGACTGGAAGGTCAAGGGACAGTCACGTATAGTGTATTCAACCGAGATATTTTTGAGATATGATTTAAACATATTGAATTCAGTTAACTTCTAGACCTTTTGGCGGAATTTGACACAGTGAACCACCAGATCCTTATTTCCTCCCTCCAGGACCTGGGTATCTCAGGCACTGCGCTCTCCCTTTTGTCATCCTACCTCAACGACCGTACTTACCGGGTAACTTCGAGAGGATCTGTGTCTGAACCTTGCCCTCTCACTACAGGGGTCCCTTAAGGCTCCATCCTGGGTCCCCTCCTCTTCTCTCTGTACACCAATTAGCTTGGCTCTGTCATTCGCTAGCATGGCTTTTCCTACCATAGCTATGCTGATGACACCCAACTGATACTCTCGTTTCCCCAATCTGAAACACACGTAGCAGCATGAATCTCTGCCTGTCTGACATTTCTCAGTGGATGTCTGCACACCACCTGAAAATCAACCCAGACAAAACTGAACTACTTTTACTTCCAAGGAAAGGCTACAGACTACTGTAACCTCCTCCTGGCAAGTCTACCTGCTAAGGCCATCCAACCTCTGCAGCTCATCCAGAATGCAGCAGCTTGACTGGTCTTCAACCTGCCTAAATTCACCCACACTACTCTGCTCCTCCGTTCCTTTCATTGGTTACCAGTGGCCGCCCGCATCCGCTTCAAAGCATTGGTGCTTGCGTACCGTGATGAGAACGGATCGGGTCCCGTCTCCATCCAGGACATGGTAAAACCGTACACCCCAGCACGTTCACTCTGATCGGCATCTACCAATCGGCTTGTAGCTCCGTCACTACGAGCTAAACACTCAACAAAGTCACGACTGTGCCTCAAAGTTAATTATTGATTTACTTCTCATAATGTATGCTCCATCTGTATCGGGGGAACCAAGGTTTCAAAATAGTCTCACGCGGTGATGATAAGTCCGTCTTAACAGATAAGCAGTGCTGAAACAGATTCACAAACTTCATTCAGGAATTCTATTTAGTATCGTCGGTGTGTCCTTGAGCAAGACACATAACCCTGAGTTGTTCCCTGTAGCAGTGTTTACAGTGTATGAATATAACATGATTGTAAGTCGCTTTGGATAAAAGTCAGTCAGGTCTGGAGCATGTTGACCGCAGTATCAAGAAAATGATTACATCACAGCAATGGGCCTCACCACGGTCATAAACACCGGCTGAATTACGTGACATGTTCTTGGCACATGTCAAGCAGTCTCCCTTCTTGCCATCTTGCTTGGAGTGGTTTCCTAATCATAAACCCGTCAGATAACAGAAATGACCTCTTGTTTGACTTCCTTGCCAAACGATAAGAAAGACTTTCTCCATGTATTACGTTTGTCACAGGAGATAACCTCAAAAGCAAAGACCTATTCATGCCTTCTTGTAATGGTCCATGGAACTGCAATGACGAGGAACAGTGGTAAAATATAAACATCACAAATGGTAAACCTCCTTTTGTTTACATATTCAAAGTCTGTGGTTATTTATAATGTATTTGAGTTAAGTGATCATATACTTGGACTGATCGAAAGGTTCCCCCATCAAGATGTTTTCTTGAACAGTCCCATGAAATATCCAGGCCTGCTGGGAAACGTAGGCAAATGTCCCATCAGCTGTGACGGAGCCCTGCAGAAGGTGCATCTAAAATATAAAAATGAGCAGACAACCAGAAGAAAAGCTGTATGTTACATGGCATCAGTTAGATGTTACTAAATGTAAATAAGGAGCATCATTTTTACATAACTGTGTAACAGAGTGGTGGACATTAAAACAGTGAGAATCAACAGCGGATACAAATGTCAAACATTATGTTATAAACTTGATTGTAAAGAGACTAAAGAACAAAAAAGACAAAAGGAGGAGCCAACCTGTTCCAAAATGCTGGAAATCAGTGATGTCTTTCCGCTCCCCACATTCCCACAGATGCCAAGCAGGTTTCCCTTTAGGAGATAACACGGAGAGTGGAGGTTAATCTTTAACCCCATCTAGAACACCTCATTTATTCTCACCGGTGGAAGAACACACCTTGGGCAGTGTGAAGCAGATGTTTCTCAGGGTTGGTAAGGTTTCAGTCCTCCCATTCTGGCACATCTCCTCCACTTTGTGTCCCTCCTCCCCATTGGCTGAGATTAGAGGGGAGTCTGGCTGCATGGTTGATTTGGTCCAAGAAAGTGTAGCATTTTTCATCACAATGGCTGAGTCCCTGTCCTTTCTCTGGATCAGGTAGGGCTCTGGATTCTGGATCAGCAATATTTTCTGAAATAACCAAACATTGCATTTATAAACTTATTTTTATGTTCATAACAAACACAATGAAAAGTTGCAATGATGTCATGAAGAAAACAGATCCAATAACAAAAGAAAATGAAGAAACAATGACGTAACCATTTTTTTTCACGTTTTAGAGTTTTATATTATATTATATTAGTCTCTCTTGAAGGCAAATGGGAAACTAAGAGCACTGCAGGTTGGCGTACATGGTAAAACTCTATCCAAGCTGTTAATTATGTTTGAAATGAATAAAGATAAACAATTTAAACTATATCATGTTACTCTGCAGATTATGAGCTTTGGTGGGTGAGGCCATATTTACAGATCATTATCTATCATCACTAGAAGGCACAACCTCATAGTTGGTGTGGCTGGATGACATCACAGCAAGTTGACATTATGCAAGATTAGAGTAATAATGAATATTGTTGGCAGGACACAAAGAGAGGAGTTTACCCTGAGTCGTTTTAGTGAAACAGCAGCCTCAGCCAGGACCTTCGCACACAGGGGCATAAGAGCCAAGCAGAACCTCAAGGAGTTGAAGATGGCGATGGTGGTGAAGGCCTGTTAATAACAAAGAATGACGCTCACGCTACACAACGCTGACATTTTTCAGTCCACCTCAATCAACCACGTAAATCACACAGTTGGCACGATGGTAAAGGTTGTTGTACTGTATGTGCTGCTCTGCTACAGTACTCACATCCGATGTGTTGAGCTTCAAGCTCAACGAAGTGTGTACAATGAAGGTGAGAACAGTGGCAATGGTGGGGATGATGCTGGTGATGCTGGAATTGGCGTTCTGGACACAACTGACCTTCTGCAGTTCTTTCTTCTCATTTTTCCGGAAGTCTATAAGAGAGACAGCATCACATGTTGGGGGAACAGTTTAAGTTTTGTTTAACTTTACTTCTACCGATGAATTAGCTAACACCAAGAGAGTGGACTGGTGGAGGCATGGGCACGCGGGAGCTCAACCTATAGGTTCTGTTTTGCATCTATAGGCAGCTTGTTCTATATGGGTGGAAGGTGGAGAGTATGTGGCAGCCTCATCTTCAGCGTCTGGTGCCTCTGGCAGCGTGGCTCTGGGATTTTTATTAAAAATGAATAACAAAAACAAGTTCCAGATTGCTGTAAGAGGTGCACACATTTTTCCTTGAATGTTGCTGTTTTGCTACATGGAAAGTAACACACGTGACTTTTAAGATTGTGTTGGTGTTTGAACAAAGGGAATGTATAAATGATGAGTATAATATTTGATATTCAAGAAAGATTAAAAAATGTTTAACAAAGTCTGCCTAACTTCATACCTGCGATCTTCTTTTCAAAAGAATCTTCCCAGGCGTACATCTTGATAAGCTTGACACTGTTGAGAATCTCATTCATTGTGCGAACACGGCTGTCTGTTATCAATATGGTTTTCCCTCTGTATGTGTTAATAAGCTTGGCCAAGCCTAACTGAAAGCACAAAACATGTGTCGATTAAAAACAAGCCACAAAAGAGGAAATACAAAGATATTAGTGTTGATGGCTGAATTAGTTAGAATGAATTAGTTAGAAGGCTACTAGATAATTAAAAGATTATTGCTTTTGAGCTCTGATTGTGATGTGGCTTGAGTAAATCTGAATCCATTAATTTTACATTGCTCATGAAAGATGACCGATTAATAACTGTTTCTGTGATTTCTAACATACAGACCTGTACTGGGATGAAAATGAGGTAGATGCTGACTCCAGTCAGTGCAGTGTAGCCCAGAATGTAGCAGGAATAGACAATACACACAATAAAGAGTACTGGGCAGGACACCACGAAGCTCCCAAACAATACTGCATCAAATAATTTCTGGCCATCGTTGGTCAAAACACCAATCATCTGGACGAAGAGAAGGAGAGAAAGACTGTTATCTACATTTGCCAAGAATGCTTTGCCAAGGCAAGTTGCTTCAACTAATGGTGAGAGCAAGTGAATTCCACAGGATATTTATGACAAAGAAGTTGGGCCTTGTAAAACATCTAAAACAAGGTTATGCAGAAAACAAGAACACATATACCCACAAGGTGCCATTACAGGGTCCAGGGAACTGGGTGTGTGGCTTCACAAAGTTGAGCAAAGTCAATTCAGCTGGTTTAACCTTGTTTAAAGACACATCCTGTCCATGTATGAGCCTTTCAGAATGTCACAGTCGAATTTGGTGATGTTTGGACAAACTGTCCTTGATTTACGGCCAAATTTGCCCGATGCACATGTTAAGAACTAGTCCCACCCCCTATAGAAAGATTTCAAAATAGTTTCACACACAGGGTTTACCATTGTCATGAAACGTATCCTGCGAGTTCTGTACTGATTTATAGTCTGATTTGGGTTGTGCCACGCTCATCTTTTGCATTTGAAGCGCCACCTACAGTTTCAGGGTATGTTTCAGGTACTCCTGTAGACATACCCTGCTAGTTACGAGATGATTGGCCAAACATTTGCTGAGTTGTTGTCTTTTGAGTCAACAAGGTTTTGATCACTTTGTTTGGCTTGGTCAAATAATTATCCAGAGAAACTTTGGTCGCAATCAGATACATTTAAGGAGGAGATGACAAACATGGGTTAAAGAAATTACAGATGGAGAAAAATGTTGTGGGCAAAATTTGACACACTTAATGGACACTATTTTCCATTAAGTGTGTCAAATTTATATTAAGTCCGACTTGGTGGCAAAAGGAAGTGGCCTTCCCAAAATTGTTTTATTGTTAGTTTTTTGCAAAACTAACATTTCCTTTCTCAAATCACTGACACTCATACTATCACTACCGTGTGCTTCGCACACTAAGAATATTGTGTACAACCTCAGATACTTTAACTTGAACTGGCGCACCTCCACTATGAATTTCAATCATCAAGAATTGTTAATTAAAACAGTTTGGGCTGATGATAATTCATCAGTAAGTGTTGCTAAGTAACTGGTGAGCCATAGCTGGCTGATTTTATGCATATTTTTGCCTCGATCAGTTACTTGTTCACTCTGGCAGATCAATGGCAGACACACAGAGGATAACTGGCCTCAGTTCAGAAACAATCCAGTCACTTCCAATAGTTCCCTTTGAGACAACTAATGATATGCACCAGGAGACTTGATGGGCTGTCTCTGTTCAAATATATCTGCAGATTAATCGCTCAAGGTGAAATGTTAATAACGACAAATTGCAATTTGGGTAATCTTTTCCTCCTAATCTAATATTTGCCTTTTCTACCAAACAAAGCTTTAACCTGTCTAGACACCTGCAAGTCAGTTAGTGTTTACTGAGAGACGTCTGAAACAAGTTGCACTCTTCAACCTTTTTCAGTCGGGTGTTAACCTTTCATGTTAGAACAGTCACGCTCACTGTGTTGAGCTGTTTGGGGAGTGACTTGCGATGTACTGCATTCTGGGACGACATCAGAGGTCACCCAGGTTAGTAGCCCTGGCTTCTCAGAACCGAGCTGACTGAGTAGGTTTGGTCTGTTGAGAAGACGCAGTCCCGCTCTTAAGCCCCGCAATGTAACTGGTGTCGCTATGCGGCGGCAAGCCCACGCGTCCCAGAGGACTCGTTCCTCTGGAGCTTGAGTCGCTGACGGCAGCGAAGTTGATGATGGAAAGCCAGTCTTCAATGCTTAAACCAGGGGACAGGAAGTCTGTCTGTCTCTCTGCCTCAAAGATCACTTCAGGCTTCCGGTGTGTCCGATGTGGGTGCTGTGGTAAGATACTCACACCAAACTCCTGTTGTGTAAACCAGCAGCATATCCGATTAACTAAATGTGGTGGAGGGGTGCTATATTCCCACATATGATTGGTGTCCATATTGCACAATGACCACACTACATCTCCGTGAATGCCTCATCACTCACCCAGGTGTAGGTACTTAAGCCACCTAATTGAGGCCGGACTTAAGAGCTTCACGAAGAGGGGGAGAGCACACGGCTGGAAGGAGCTGGGAAAACAGACTGGGAACGGACACCTATGTACTGGAAAGTACAACAGTGGCTAAGAACTGTTAAGACGAGGAAGACCTTGTAACCACGGGGAACCGGTCAAGCCATGTTGAGTTTTAGTTAGAATTCTTAAGGAACCAATTTCTCCTCTGGGACACTTTACATTTGTTGGTGGATTTTGAGCTAGTTTGAAGGAATTACTATTGATATTATTATATATTACTTATTGAGTGGCCTGTTTTACGAAAGGATACATTTTCACCTTCTTTTGAACCATTGATTTTTGCATGTTTGGTCAGTCATATTGAACTGCCCCACCCGAGCCTGCCCTAGGGGCCTTTTGTGACAGTACAATACACAGAGGCACTTGCACACACATGAAGGTGTTATGCTATGCAGTTTTTCAAGTACAGCATAGAGACACAGGATATGCATTTTCTCCGTCAAGAGGGAAAGACTTAAAACAGTAACGGGGATGCACCCTGAACTTTCCTTTTAAAGGATTTAATAAATTTAGAATGAGCTTTGAGTTTAAACCTTCAGCAGAGCTGTGCTAATCTTTCTCTGATTCAAACCCATGGCTACGGATTACAGAAATTATTCACATTAGAAGGAAGTTAACAACATAATAGTTTGACATGGGAGTAGAGCAGTAGATCGTGGCAGCTATGTTTTGTTGAAGCGGTTTCAATTAGTACTTTTGCAATTCATAACGACAATGCATCACACTTATATGTGAAAGTGGTCGCTGAGAGCAACCAACTCATCATCCAACTCTGCATTTCCTCTCGGTTGCATTTTAGCATCTTTCAGCTCATTGTTTCGGTTTCCCCGACACACACTCTGTAGCTTCCCATGTACAGCACAGACATGAGAGTGGTATTGAGCTTCTCAAAAGGCGTGAAGAATATTTGTAATATATATTTTTTTTCTTTTCTTTTGACAGTTCACCAAGAGTAAGAGGACCTCTCAAATGAGGGGCCAAGTGATTCTGGCATATGAGATCGCTTTCCTAGAGAAATGCAGGCACCCTGAATTAAATAAGCATTATATGTATTTAACTCAGTCTTTACCTCTCCCATTGAAATGCCGGTGTGCAGCCGCAGAGAGATGACTTTCTGAAAAGCTACTGAAGAGTAGGCTCCCTTCAGCCTGGCTGCAGTGCGCAGGTTCAATGCCCACAACAAGGAAATCATGAAGGCTTTGGAGAACTCTGAGGCGAACAAAGCAATGGACAGACCAACACCGTAGGCAACAGTGGACTTCTCTGGCTCCTCAGCGTAGTTCAGGATCTCATAGACCAGAACAGCCTGAGAGGACAGACACGTTTGTAACACACAAAACAGGATTAAATACTAAACAACCTATCATTTTATTAACAAAACCTTTGGGATGTCACCCATAAAAGCCTTACATTGCATTTCTTGTCCATTTTTATATATAATAAGAACTTTTACTCTTCATACTTTAAGTGCATTTAGCAGATTATACCTGCGTATTTTAACTAAATAAAGTTTTGAATGCAGTCCTTTTAATTGGAGTATATTTTAGTGTTATATTTAGAAAATAATCTGAATACTTCTTCCACTATATTTACACTGAATGTGATATTAGGACACACTTTAGAAAAGGCTCCTGGATCAGGAATGAAATAGAGGAAGCACTGGTTCTGGTACTGATATTCAGCTTCAAATGTAATTACCGGGCCCAAAAACGCTGCCACCATTGCAAGGACACCAGCAATGACGGACAGAATCAGCCTGGTTCTCTGAAAGCGAAGGAATACTCGAACCACAGAGGCCTTCTCCAGGCCCACCTTTGCCACCTCCTCCTCCCAGAGTCTTTGTAGCCTGTGCACAACGCACAAAATCAGCCATATTCATGCATTACTCAGTTAAAACATTAACACACACGTTACCTCCTATTCAGTCCTTTTACCAGATAAACATTACAGCAGGTGGGCTTGTCATGTGTCATATCTATAAATATCTGTAAATCTATAAATATACTGTGCTGTATTTAATTGCGTCAAATGACGGTAGAGAAATGCATGTGTCAGCAAGAGTGTCAGACCTTTCTCCGCTGGTGTCGGATACATCCAAAGGTGATATGTTGAGAGAGCTCAGGTCCAACTTATTTCTGAACAAGGCCCACATCATGGGGGTCATCCAGGCAAAGGTTGCAAAGGAAAGGAAACCTGCATTGTCCAGAGGGTGGGACCTAAACGTGGAAACAAAATGCAATGGTACAGTATCTGTCTGTTAACATGTCACCTTACATTTATTGATCAAATAAAATATAAGAGCATCAAAACATGACAAATGATGTAATTGATGACACTGACTGAGATGAGGACCAGCGGAAGGGTTTGAGGGTTTGAAGGTTCTGGCTGTATTTTCCAAAAAGGGTCGGGTAGGATTTTTTTCTGTCGTTCAAATCAATATGATCTGGACTGGATGCCACAGAACCAGTTCTCTGTTGGAAAACATTTTCCTGCTGAAGAGTCGTAAACACAAAGAGACAGAGTGAAAGTTTCAGACAAAGAATGAAGGTTAGGGGGAGAGAGAGACAGAGACGGTGAGGAGAGAGAGACAGACACAGAGCGAGAGTTTGTCAATATTCCAGCTAAAGAGTCTCAAAAAGTGGATCAAACAAATGTACATCAAAAACTCCGGATGCAGGAGAAACAATGGGAGAGGAAAAGTTCTCAGGCAGTGAAAGCCACATGCGAAGAGGCCGGGACTCTACTGCTGTTTGTTTTAAACTTACGAAAGAGGCTCCTTGACTGTTTTTCCACTTCAGAGAATAGTCTCTCTTCATTTTGTCCTGTAGGGAAACAAAACATGCAGCGTTACTATTTTAGTTTTTAAGTATAAATATATATCCTATGTGGCTCTCACCACACTGTGTCAAAGTTCCAACAGCCAAATTAAATGAGGGTGTACCAAATGAGTGAATGAGTCCATGTGACCCTTGTTACCGCAGTTAAGAACACAATCACACACCTATGAAGTACTTCTGATGAGGTGTAACATCAGTGTGTGTACTGATTTATTATAAGGTTGGTAGACCTAATCCGACCAACTGCAAAACCAACACAAAACCACTGACAATCAAACCAACAGGAAACTGCCAGTTGACTCAGCATTGTGCCCAATTTTTTCTCCCAACTATAAAACAAACCCTTGATACAAACTCGTATCTATTTGTAAAAATGACTTTTTACAACCTCAAGCATGAAAGACCCTTCAAACATATCGAGTAGTCCTCTCAGACATCTGACTGGACACACTCAAGCTTTTGTGGCAGGCGATTTCAAAACTTTAGTACATGTAAATAAAGAAACTGATTTAAATGAGCTGAACTTGAATTAAACTCAAAAACATCCGGCGCCATCTTATATAAAGTGACACGGCAAAAAAATCTAAATGAACATACTTATACTAAAATGCAAAGACTACAACAAACTAAACAACCCAAACAGATCAAAACTAATTTAAACTCAGTGTAACTATAAAGTAACAAAATGAAACAATACCTCTGTCTGGAGGACAAGGATGACTCGCTGCAGCTGGTTGATACTGACTCTGAAGCTCACACGGGAGCAACATTTTACTCTGCATTGCATAAGTCACGTTTACAGAGATCAAAGGTTGGCGTGTTCAGAGGTAAACCCTCCTCACACGACGGGGAGGGAGGGAAGGGGGGGGGCGGGGGCGTGTTATTGCAATTTTACACATCTTGTTGAATTTTACATCCTTATCTAAGTGAACTGGTTTACAATCTGTTATTGTGTAAATTATCAAAGCCTGCAGGATTTCATGAGAGATTGTCAGGAGCTAACAGTGGGTGGTGACTTGATAGACCAGGAGAAAAATGCCTCCTGCTCTTCTACCTCCAAAAAAAGATATTGAGAGATGAGAGGAGCAGTCCTGGGTGGCTCCTGATCGTCTCCACTGGAATCCTGACGGACCTTGTTTGGGCCCAATATCGAAAAAACATTTAATTTCGGTAAGACTCTGACATTTTGAAAATCGATCCAGAACAACTGTATTGAATTCGTAATATTGTCCACACTGTTATTTTCATTGTGTTTTGTGGATGTTGGCTGATTTTAAAAATATTTTTTGTTTCATAGAAGGTCACAAAAGCAGAATTTAGGAAAAGAAAGGAAATGTGTAAAATCATTCCTAAGTGGCTGCAAACTAAATAGGAACAGACAAAGCTTCTCAGAAATCCTCTTCTCTCCATCCATCGCTGTACAGGAGGGATTCCTCAAGTACAACATCTAGATGCACCTCCACCTGGGCCCTATTTCTTGTACGTGGCTCAACTAAGTCGATCAAATGTCCTATTAGCCAGCTAAAATTAACAAGATGATTGACATCAGGCCATCCCGATTTCTCAAAGGCTGACCGGCGCTCAAACCATTTCGTTAATTCGAGCCAGACGTCAGTTCACAGGATAGTTGCGCGTGCCCGTCCGACTTCAAAAGGTTGAAGCGTCGATCACAGAAACCATGATTTACTAACAGCACAAAGGCAAATAAACTCAAAGGAAGAGACTCTTTTTTCTCCGCTGAGGAGCAGGAGATGATCATGAACGTATATGAGGAACTCCAGACCATAATCATGGCAAAATCTAATCAATTCATTCACTTCACTCGCGCTGGAGGGGGCATGGCTTATCTCCATTGGAAACATTTAATACTTCCGCCATCCACAATGGAAGAAATAACCACTATTTCTGCTTTATACTTGTTGTGGAAACATCGTAAACATCAAACGCCCTCGTGTTTGGGTTTATAACATTAATATCATATATATATATATATATATATATTTATACATAACATCAGCCGTAGGCTCACACAGTTCGGTGACTTTCACCGACTACTTCTAAGTTAGATAAGTGGATGAAAATGTGCTTTATTCGCATCCATTCGTCTGTGCATTGACTTTTTTATGGAATCTACTCGCAACGCAGCATCAGTGTTGGGAAAATGTATCGGGTAATTTTAAGTGCCTCTTCTTTAAATGTGCCTGCTGACAGTCGGCGTAATGGCATGCATCATCCAATGATATCTAAAATAACTATCTCAACTCTTTCAGAACAAGTAGCTAATATATAAGTGTATATTCATGTATGTGGAGATGACCATATATAACTTTTATTGCATTTACACGGACATGGCCAGCGAACGTAATGAACACATCCATGAGTTCCACCAAAACCACGGCATACAGCGGCTTTCCCGATGTTCTGTCAGGCACGGGAAGCCGTTCACAGATGGAGAATATATAAAAGAATCTTTCATTAAGATTTCAGAACATCTATTCACAGACTTTAAAAACAAGAGTGAAATTGTGCAGAAAATCAAGGATATGCCCCTCTCTGCAAAGAGTTGACAGCTGACTACACGCACCAGTAAAAGGATGACGGCACACAGAGAGAGGACGGCATTTTTGGTTTGCTGACGGTGGATAATTTAAGTTCAGCGTTTTTTTTTCATAAATACAAGAAGGACTCAAATAGACATTGAGTATTTTACTTGAAAGTAACCTTCAACCCAACGTCAACGTCTTTTTTTCGGAGCTCAAAATGTTTTGTTGCATGCAGAAATGTAATTTTGTTTTCTCTGCAGTCGTTCATTGATTTCATAAATGCAACACATTATAGTTTGTTTATACATAGCATAACTGCAAAAAAAACGTTATATGCAGTGTTATTTCATTTTAAATGTCAAACGGGTTTTGTGGCTCCCAGTGTTTTCTTTACTGTGGGAAACGGATCCAAATGGCTCTTTGAGTGGTAAAGGTTGCCGACCCCTGGTCTAGATCATTGAAGATCATGTGTGTGAGCCTGTTTTGTTTGTTTTTGAATCCTGTTAAATCCTGTTGAGCAATAAAGTTGCCTTTTCGAGTGTTGACGGCGTTTGGGTCCAGTTACCTGCAGCTGCGCACATAACAGAACGAACCGACCAAGGATGGACCCAGCCTACAAACCCTTCGAAGGGACCCGCTTGGCCTATGGGGGCCCTCGTAGCCTCCAGAAGGGGAACTACAACCTCCATAGGGTCTCGGCACCAAACCCCTTCGAAGGGACCCGCTTGGCCTATGGGGGCCCTCGTAGCCTCCAGAAGGGGAACTACAACACCCATAGGGTCTCGGCACCAGACCCCTTCAACGGGACCCGTTGGTCTTATGGGGGGTCTCGTAGCCCCAGGGGCAGAGGTCACGCAGGCCCAGCCCCGGAGTGGGGGGCGCAAACCTCCGGACCGCGTCGGTGGAGGGTTTCGGCCGCAGTCTACGCCGGTTCCTGCTGACGCTGCTTCGCAGTCAACGCCGGTTCCTGCCGACGCTGCGCCACAGTCAACGCCGGTTCCTGCCGACGCTGCGCCGCTGTCAACGCCGGTTCCTGCCGACGCTGTGCCGCAGTCCACGCCTGTTCCTGCCGACGCTGCGCCGCAGTCCACGCCGGTTCCTGCCGATGCTGCGCCACAGTCCACGCCGCAGTTTCGTGTCCTGTCAGCGCCCCGGCCGACCCCAGCTCCTCGTGTCCCGTCGGCGCCCCGGCCGACCCCAGCCCCTCGTGTCCCGTCGGCAACCCGGCCGACCCCAGCTCCTCGTGTCCCGTCGGCGCCCCGTCCGACCCCAGCTCCTCGTGTTCCGTCGGCGCCCCGGCCGACCCCAGCTCCCCGTGTCCCGTCGGCGCCCCGGCCGACCCCAGCTCCCCGTGTCCCGTCGGCGCCCCGGCCGACCCCGGCTCCCCGAGTCCCGTCGGCGCCCCGGCCGATCCCGGATCCCCGTGTCCCGTCGGCATCCCGGTCGATCTCGGCTCCCCGTATCCCGTCGGCGTCCCGGCCGATCCCGGCTCCCTGTGTCCCGGCCGATCCCGGCTACCCGGGTCCCGTCGCCGCCCCGGCCGACTCCGTCGCCGCCCCGGCCAATCCCGGATCCCCGTGTCCCGTCGGCATCCCGGTCGATCCCGGCTCCCCGTGTCCTGTCGGCGTCCCGGCCGATCCCGGCTCCCCGTGTCCCGGCCGATCCCGGCTACCCGGGTCCCGTCGCCGCCCCGGCCGACTCCGGTTCCCCGGGTCACGTCGCCGAACCGGCAGACCCCGGTTCCTCGGGTCACGTCGCCGACCCGGCAGACCCCGGGTCACGTCGCCGCCCCGGCAGACTCCAGTTCCCCGGGTCACGTCGGCGCCCCGGCAGACTCCGGTTCCCCGTGTCCCGTCGGCATCCCGGCCGATCCCGGCTCCCCGTGTCCCGGCCGATCCCGGCTACCCGGGTCCCGTCGCCGCCCCGGCCGACTCCGTCGCCGCCCCGGCCAATCCCGGATCCCCGTGTCCCGTCGGCGTCCCGGCCGATCCCGGCTCCCCGTGTCCCGGCCGATCCCGGCTACCCGGGTCCCGTCGCCGCCCCGGCCGACTCCGGTTCCCCGGGTCACGTCGCCGAACCGGCAGACCCCGGTTCCTCGGGTCACGTCGCCGACCCGGCAGACCCCGGGTCACGTCGCCGCCCCGGCAGACTCCAGTTCCCCGGGTCACGTCGCCGCCCCGGCAGACTCCGGTTCCCCGTGTCCCGTCAGCGCCCCGGCCGATCCCGGCTCCCCTTGTCTCGTCGCCGCCCCGGCCAATCCCGGATCCCCGTGTCCCGTCGCCGCCCCGGCCAATCCCGGATCCCTGTGTCCCGTCGGCATCCCGGTCGATCCCGGCTCCCCGTGTCCTGTCGGCGTCCCGGCCGATCCCGGCTCCCCGTGTCCCGGCCGATCCCGGCTACCCGGGTCCCGTCGCCGCCCCGGCCGACTCCGGTTCCCCGGGTCACGTCGCCGCCCCGGCAGACTCCGGTTCCCCGTGTCCCGTCAGCGCCCCGGCCGATCCCGGCTCCCCTTGTCTCGTCGCCGCCCCGGCCAATCCCGGATCCCCGTGTCCCGTCGGCATCCCGGCCGATCCCGGCTCCCCGTGTCCCGTCGGCGTCCCGGCCGATCCCGGCTCCCCGTGTCCCGTCGGCGTCCCGGCTGATCCCGGCTCCCTGTGTCCCGGCCGATCCCGGCTACCCGGGTCCCGTCGCCGCCCCGGCCGACTCCGTCGCCGCCCCGGCCAATCCCGGATCCCCGTGTCCCGTCGGCATCCCGGTCGATCCCGGCTCCCCGTGTCCTGTCGGCGTCCCGGCCGATCCCGGCTCCCCGTGTCCCGGCCGATCCCGGCTACCCGGGTCCCGTCGCCGCCCCGGCCGACTCCGGTTCCCCGGGTCACGTCGCCGAACCAGCAGACCCCGGTTCCTCGGGTCACGTCGCCGCCCCGGCAGACTCCAGTTCCCCGGGTCACGTCGCCGCCCCGGCAGACTCCGGTTCCCCGTGTCCCGTCGGCATCCCGGCCGATCCCGGCTCCCCGTGTCCCGTCGGCGTCCCGGCCGATCCCGGCTCCCCGTGTCCCGGCCGATCCCGGCTACCCGGGTCCCGTCGCCGCCCCGGCCGACTCCGTCGCCGCCCCGGCCAATCCCGGATCCCCGTGTCCCGTCGGCATCCCGGTCGATCCCGGCTCCCCGTGTCCCGTCGGCGTCCCGGCCGATCCCGGCTCCCCGTGTCCCGGCCGATCCCGGCTACCCGGGTCCCGTCGCCGCCCCGGCTGACTCCGGTTCCCCGGGTCACGTCGCCGAACCGGCAGACCCCGGTTCCTCGGGTCACGTCGCCGCCCCGGCAGACCCCGGGTCACGTCGCCGCCCCGGCAGACTCCAGTTCCCCGGGTCACGTCGCCGCCCCGGCAGACTCCGGTTCCCCGTGTCCCGTCAGCGCCCCGGCCGATCCCGGCTCCCTGTGTCCCGGCCGATCCCGGCTACCCGGGTCCCGTCGCCGCCCCGGCCAATCCCGGATCCCCGTGTCCCGTCGGCATCCCGGTCGATCCCGGCTCCCCGTGTCCTGTCGGCGTCCCGGCCGATCCCGGCTCCCAGTGTCCCGGCCGATCCCGGCTACCCGGGTCCCGTCGCCGCCCCGGCCGACTCCGGTTCCCCGGGTCACGTCGCCGAACCGGCAAACCCCGGTTCCTCGGGTCACGTCGCCGACCCGGCAGACCCCGGGTCACGTCGCCGCCCCGGCAGACTCCAGTTCCCCGGGTCACGTCGCCGCCCCGGCAGACTCCGGTTCCCCGTGTCCCGTCAGCGCCCCGGCCGATCCCGGCTCCCCTTGTCTCGTCGCCGCCCCGGCCAATCCCGGATCCCCGTGTCCCGTCGGCATCCCGGCCGATCCCGGCTCCCCGTGTCCCGTCGGCGTCCCGGCCGATCCCGGCTCCCCGTGTCCCGTCGGCGTCCCGGCCGATCCCGGCTCCCTGTGTCCCGGCCGATCCCGGCTACCCGGGTCCCGTCGCCGCCCCGGCCGACTCCGGTTCCGCGGGTCACGTCGCCGCCCCGGCAGACTCTGTTTCCTCCTGTCCCGTTGCCGCCCCGGCCGACTCAGGCTCCCTGTGTTCGGTCGCCACCCTGGCCGCTTCCGGCTTCTGTTCCCGGGGTTCCTTTGACACGACCTACGGCTCCAGAGCCCGGTTCCCCTGAGCCCGGTTTTCCGGAGTCCGTCTGTCCGTCTGGTGACCGTCCTTCAGCCCGTCCCCCGGAGTCCATCTGTTCGCCTGGTGGCCGTCCTTCAGCCCGTTCCCCGGAGCCCTTCCGTCCGCCTGGTGGTCGCCCTTCTGCCCGTCCCCCGGAGCAGGTCTATCTGCCTGGTGGCCGTCCTCCTGCCCGTCCTCCGGAGCAGGTCAGTCCTCCTGGTGGTCGTCCTTACGAAGCATTTTCTAAATGGATTGTGGCTCAGTTGATTTCTTCACCGGGTTGAGACTAGTGGCCACTAAAAGAACCACCACCCTGTGTAACCGGACTTCACACCACTATCCGTCGTCTGCCTGGAGAGGTATTACCTTTTTGCAGTGGCTTTGATGTATCCAGGTGTTCCGCTCTGCGATTTTTAACGACGTTGGAGTAGTCAGTAAGACGGTGAATGGACCTTCCCAGCGTGGATGGTGCCAATGTTTTCTTTTCACCACCTTGATGAGGACCTGGTCGCCTGGCTCCACACGGGTGTTCTGGAGGGGAACAGAGATGTCTGGCAGGTTATTTGTTCGAGCAATCTCGTTGCTTTTAAAAAGACGGCTCATCCAGTCAGCTAGTGTGTGCTCCGCCCCCGCCTCATCTACCTCTCTTATAGTGTCTATAATTGGTAGTCTAAACTGCCTCCTTGTCACTATTTCAAAAGGTGACAGCCCCTGTGGAGTGGGCGTAATTCTCATGTATGTTTCAACCAGAGACACACATTCCTCCCATGTCCTCCCAGTCTCTTCCATTGTTTTTCTAAGTCTCAGTTTTACTGTGCCGTTTGTCCTCTCGACTAACCCTGCACTCTGGGGGTGATATGCGCAGTGGTTTTTTAACTGAATGTTTAAATGTTCGGACATTAAGGAGATGACCCGATTTACAAAATGAGAGCTGTTGTCACTGTACAGTCTCTCTGGAATCCCTTTGTTTGGTATGATACTCTTGCAAATGGCTTTTGCTACAGTTATGGAGTCTGGGTTCAAAGTGATGCATCTCTTAATGGTGATATGTGCTTGTGACATAAGTGTAGCTGTTAATGCCAAATAACGTGCTGGGAATAAGAAAGCCATCTTTGTCTCACTCAATAACATGGATACTGCGTGTGGTACCATCAGTATGAGCGGATGGAACAGTATAATTTCAGCTGTGCAGCCATAGCGGCTGCACATACTGCTTGCACACATACAGGGAGGGCCTGGAACACAGGGTCCAATTTCTTTGAATAGAATCCTATTGGTCGTGATTTGGTCCCGTGTTTCTGTGTTAAAACTGATGTCATGAAGGCTCCCTTGCAGTCAACAGTCTGTTCAAATGGTTTGTCATAATCGGGTAATGCCAGGACAGATTAGCCCAGATTAGCCCACGAGGCAACATTTAGTAGCCTTGAAAGCGTTATCTGCAGCTGGTGTCCATTGTATCTTTCCTGTCAAGGTCATGTCGTCCAACAATGGTTGTGTTAAGCACAGGAATTGACCATGCTCATTTCTTCCTCCATTGCCTCTACCTCGGCCTCCTCTATAACCTCCTTGTCCTCTTGCTCGCCCTACAAAAAAAAACTTCCTGCTCATCCCTCTCTGCTGATACTACAAATGCTGCTGTCAGCTGGCTGCATTTTCCGCATAGTTTAAGCACTCTTGCACTGAACCTGTTCTGTGGTTGACGTTGAACTTTCGGATATATTCAGCTATTCCTGGGCCGAAACCATTCATTAAGGCCTGTTTTAACTGTTGTTGGTAGGGGGTGGCGTCTCCAACATCATATGGGACGCCGCTGTTTGCTCTAAAGCACTCCTCTAATCTCATCCTGTAATTTTGTAGAGTCTCCTTCTCGTCCTGTCTACATGTCGCTATTTTAGTGTAATCTGGTGCTACAGTGAACACCCTTCGTACATCTTCATATACTGCGTCGGTCTGAGCGCGCAGGTTTGCATGTCCTACAACTAGGAAATTTGCATTGACGCCTGCTCCTGCTCCTGTAAACACTCCCTTTACTCTTCCCCACTCGTGCCCAAATATTCCCCAAAACGTCCTAAGGACTTCACCTCCGTTCAATTGGAATGCATCCACCAATGCGCGATGCTCCCTGCAGAACGTTTCTGCATCTCGTTTGTACGGAGTCAGTCCTTCACATGCTTTTCTACATTGTTCTTCTGTCCATGGATGGAAAACATTTACCGTTACTTCCTGATCTAGGGTGCCGTGTGCTTGCCCTGGCATTTGTAAACCGTAATGCGGATTTGCTACGGCGACCAAGGGAAACGCAGAGGCCTGTGCATGCATGTCATCTTTCAGTTGTTCTAAGTCGGGGTATAAAGGGGGAGTGAGAGACGGGTTCCTCCCTGCTGCAACCAAACGTGTTTCAACAGGACTACGCATACCTTGTATTATATTTTAGTTTGTCTGTTCTGCTTTATTTTGTATTTGTAATTTTCTATTCCTCTATTGTGTTCATTGCCTCATGTATTTTCTGAAATGTTTACTTGTATTGATGTTGTTTTTACCTTGCTTATATGTAGAGCACTTTGTAAACTGTTTTTAAAGGTGCTATATAAATAAATGTATCATTATTATTATACCGCTCTCTCCCTTTTGTGCCATCCTCTCTACGTGTTTATCTATTGCTGCTTCACCTCTCTTTTTCCTCTCTGCTCTGGCTTTCTCCGCTTTTCTTGCGATCTCTCTCTCTTTTCTGTCTAGTTCTTCTCTCATTTCTCTCTCTCTATCTCTCCTTGCTCTCCTTGCTGCTGCACTACCTGATGTTGACACTCCTGTTTCATCGTCAGAATCTACTGAAACTGCTGCTACCATTGTACTTTGCTTGTCCCTCTCTTGGCTTTCTGGTCTTTTCTTTCTCTGCTCACTCCATATTTTTGCCGTTCTCATCTGTTTGTCCAACCCCTCTCTTTCTTTTCCTGTCTTTCCTGCCGCTGTAGCCCTAAGTGTTTCCAATAACTCAATACAGCTTGCTTTTTCTAACCTTCCTGTGAAACCATGTTTCTTATGCCAGGTTTTACAATGGATCATACTACCAGGACAATAATGCTCCATGTACTTCATGTCCCCCGTAGGGACCGGTTTGCTATCCCCATTCCCCATTATTCTTTACACTATGTGTTCTTACTTGACAACGTGTCTTTCAGAACCTAAATCCCTATTCATCACTTGTGTACTTCAACAGACCACAGAGTTTGTGTTATCACCGTTAGGTTTCTACTCTGCGCGCTGATTCCACTGATGACAGTTATTCAACCACTTGCATTCGACATTCATTCACAATTGTATGACCTCCTCAGGGTGGAGTAACCGCAAACCTCCTTTCGGTGGAGTAACCGTAAACCTCCTTTCGGTGGAGTAACCGCAAACCTTCTTTCGGTGGAGTAACCGCAACCTCCTTTCGGTGGAGTAACCGCAACCTCCTTTCGGTGCAGTAACCGCAAACCTCCTTTCGGTGGAGTAACCGCAAACCTTCTTTCGGTGGAGTAACCGCAACCTCCTTTCGGTGGAGTAACCGCAACCTCCTTTCGGTGCAGTAACCGCAACCTCCTTTCGGTGCAGTAACCGCAAACCTCCTTTCGGTGGAGTAACCGCAACCTCCTTTCGATGGAGTAACCGTAAACCTCCTTTCGGTGGAGTAACCGCAACCTCCTTTCGGTGGAGTAACCGCAAACCTCCTTTCGGTGGAGTAACCGTTCCTTACCTGTTATCTGAGGTCACTGGTTGGGTCTGGATCCTGTCAATCGTCTCAGGGAAGAAGGAGGTTGGATATTTAAGGCACCGGCCCGGCCACGAATTCACGTCACGGGACTTTGACAGGATCGGCTGATGACCATGGCTGTCGACAGACTTCGGCGTGTCTTCCCCTTCCTCTTTTCCGTTGACGATGTCTTGGGATCCGGCTCGAAGGACCAATTAATGTGGGGTTTTTACCATAAAGATAAAGCCCCACTAGTTCAATTATCAGACCCACACTCCAATGACCACAGATGACAGACTCAAGCTCTTGGTTTTACTTGCTGCAAGGAGAATGTTGAGCTGTGCCTCTGCACGTCTCCAAAACACTCTGGCTCGCCATTCTCCAGACAGTCCTTTTTATTGAAGCAAGTGGTTATCCCACACAGAATGAGGAAACAGTTTGTCTAGTCCCTTATCAGTCTGAGATGACCCTGAACCATGTGTGGTGCGCGGGTGTGTGAGGTATGTGGGGAGACACAAAACAAACCTAGTTTTGTGCCTGCACATCTTGTCCTCAGGGTGAACGGTATAGAATAAGTAAAACAACAACGTATTACTCTTCTTCTGTTAGCTACAGTAATTACATTCATAGGGCGTACATTCTTTAATGCAAATTGAAAACACATGCTCTAAACTCTAACACTTTTCTCCCATCAACCTTGACCAATTGTCTTCAACGGGTTCTACTTCTAAACCATCCAAGCTAGTTGCAATATATGACCACTGGCATGGTCCAGGTCAACCCCAAGGTCCCCCAAAAGCCCCCCCCCCCCCCTAACCCAATGAAAACATGGACACAGATCATTAGGTTACATAAGGACCGGATGGCTCGTAATAATGGCCTTGGTATGCCACGCTCCCACAGTACCGTGCACCTTATCAAATACCATAAATGTAGACTAGACAGGCAAACACCCATAGACCCTCTAATAACCCTGCAGGTATAGCATGCTGGTCCACTGCTCCAGGGCCTTGACGGATTCAGCATGGCCCCTTCTGGATCTGAGGTCCAAAAATCTGTCTCTTGGACCCCATCCCGACGAGGCTGCTTAAAGACGTTTTGCCTTTAATTGGCACCTCTCTGTTGGATATTGTTAATGTGTCTTTGCTAACAGGCCATGTACTACATTCCATCAAAGTAGCTGTAATTATACCTCTCCTGAAGAAGCCCACTCTTAATCCAGAGGTGTTGGGTAGATATAGACCAATCTCTAACCTTCCTCTCTAAGATCCTTGAGAAAGTAGTCGCAGATCAGTTGTGTGACTTTCAGTCAGGATTTAGAAAACACCACAGCACAAAGACAGCACTGGTGAAATTTACAAATGACCTTCTAATTGCATCAGATAAAGGACTCATCTCCGTACTGGTATTATTAGACCTTAGTGCTGCGTTCGACACCATTGATCATGACATCCTATTACAGAGATTGGATCAGTCGATTGGCATTTCAGGTACCGCATTAGGTTGGTTTAAATCCTATTTATCAGATCGATCTCAATTTGTATTTGTAAACGATGAAGCCTCAATGACCACCAACGTTAATCACGGAGTTCCACAAGGTTCTGTGCTTGGACCAATTTGATTTACCTTATATATGCTTCCTTTGGGCAACATGATCAGGAAACACTCTATAAACTTTCATTGCTATGCAGATGATACTCAATTATATCTATCGATCAAACCAGAGGAGACCAACCAGCTCGCTAAAATTCAAGCATGTCTTAAAGACATAAAAATATGGATGAGAGTAGACTTAAGACGTTCCTGTTTAATAGTGCTTATAGTTAGGGCTGAATCAGGTTTGCCCTGGTCCAGCCCTTAGATATGCTGCTATAGGCTTATAGGCTGCTGGGGGATGTTTTATGATACACTGAGCACCTATCTCCTCTTCTCTTTCTACTTGCACCTTACTAACTCTGCTTCCTCCCCGGAGTCTTTGTGACTTCACGTCTCATTGGACTTGGCTGTGTCTGATGCCTCTTGCCTGGTGAGCCGCCTCCTGCCTTGGCCCTGCTGATGCGCCCCGACCCCCCTCCTCTCTACCTCCTTCTGTTTCATGGATTGTGGAGGTCCATTCATGGATGGTGGAGGTCCATTCATGGATGGTGGAGGTCCATTCATACATTGTCATATTCATGTAATGTGTTTATGTAACTCTGTAATGATGTTCATCTGTTGCTTCTGTCCATCCAGGGAGAGGGATCCTCCTCTGTTCCTGATCCGATGTGAGGTCCTGGGCCCTACAGGGATGTAGTAAGATTGTAAAGCCCTCTGAGGGGACCTTGTAATTTTGAATTGAAAGTCTTCAATCTCTACCTCCTTCACAGAGGATGTGTTTGTCTACTTTGTCAATTGGGTCTTCCCACTGCTTGACAATATCCCCAGTCCAGATGAGCAGTTCTCCTCCCCTATGAACATATCCCATAGTCCTGCTTTCCCTTCCTGAGTGGTCTGGCTGACTTCCTTGGGACCAAATATCTATCCTCCATTAACTCTTTCCATATCTGGGTTTTTGCTGATGAATTCTACTTTCATCTTATTTAGTGCCCTGCAGTGGTATTTAGCTGCAGAAGGTCATTGTATGGATTATTTTGATGACAAATAAAATGAAACATTATGCATTGAAAACATGGTGACAAAAGTGAATAACTAAAAAAAGAGTCATCTGCTCTTGGAAGTATATTTGACCTGCTGTATTCATATTTGAATCTCATTTTATAATATTTGCAGGTCCCAGACATAACATTTTTTACATTACATTACATGTCATTTAGCTGACGCTTTTATCCAAAGCGACTTACAATAAGTGACATGAAATGGTCTCCACTGAAGAAAACTCTCTTCAGTCAGTGGGTCGTGTTTAAAGAGGATGAGAGTAGTACATGTGAAATGCCATGATTTTGAACAGCCTCTAACACGCTCAGCTACGATGTATAATAATTAATTATTTTAATCCCACTCCATGCCGCCAATGGTGTGCCAAAGTTACAAAATGAACAACAATATGCCTTTGGCACATATCTTCACATTCCAATAAATCTCTCTGTGTTCTCTTGTGCACAGAGAGCAACAACTAAGTATCTATAGACGTGAGGAGGTAGGAAAATAAGAACTAACTTCTAGAGACGTCGGGGGAGGTGAGGATACCGGCCTTCTGATTCCCCCCATGTGGAAACACTCTCTCTTCCCTTTATCATAGTATCACTATATTGATCCGGTCTTGGTTATATAAGTTTATTTTTGGACCAAATGGCCAAAATACAATTTTGTAATTTAGTGATTTTCTGTAATTTGTCTTTGTTTAACAGCCATTTCTTTTGTAGTAGCTGTGAAGGCAGTTCTGATTGTGGCGACTATGCAACAATGATAGCGACGCCTGGTGTCATTTATTGAGCCAACACAGCAATAATGTGACAAGCAGAGTTCATAATCAGCTATTGTCCTTGTGTACAAGGAATTTACTTTCTTTTTTGCATCTTTCTCTATGTACTTACACAGAAATAGAAAAACACTGCAAATCAGGACAAATAAAAGGTGTTATGTACACAAGTAGTGAAAAAATAGGTGTAAATATAAATATATCACCAATATTTATAAAAAGCACCATGTATCAACAATGAAATAAAAAGTCAAACGTTCTTTAAGTTGTAAACAAAACAACGAGATGATTATTTACAGTATGTACATACGGTGATGGTAAAATATAGCATTGCTTATGTTACAAAGGTAGAGCATGAATGGCATAGAGAATTGGTTGGTCACTTGGAGGGTCACAGGGCCAGAGAAGACAATGGGCCTATGCTTCGAAACAGCCTGCGTAGGTAACATAGATAAGAACAAATCGCAATGTGCGTGAGAGAGCCGTTTTATATGATTATGCCACACTAACCTTTTATAAGAATTGATACGTTATGTTTGTGAGAAATATGCTTACTTTGCAGAAACTGAAAGTGGTTTAGATGCTGTCTATCCCTACATTGTCTTCTCATGATTGTGTGTTGTGTTTCTTTAAAAGGGGTGTAACTTTCAGGTGTGTATAAATGAGCATGAGGCTTTTTCAAATGTTGAACCTTATCCCACAGACGGCCCTGAGTAGCTGTGTGATAATTTTCCTCCTTGCAAGAAATAAACGGACAAAGACAACTTTGATTTCAGAGACTTCATTCCTCCTTTCCCGATTGACAGAAACAATCTGCCATCACAATACATACAGTACATACATACAGTACATACATACATACATACAGTACATACAGTACATACATACATACATACATACATACATACATACATACATACATACTGACAGTGACAGGATATATGTACATTTTTTAAAAAGTCAGCAAGAAGAAACTGTCTGGATGTTTTGGCGTACACTGTTCTGCAGCGCCACCCACAGGGGAGAAGCTGAAACAGGTGAAGGGTCTGCAGTGGTGTGCTGTGCCCATTTCCTGTACAGTGCCAGTGATTATGGTCCAGGCTGCTGTCTCCTTTCTGTCAGGAAGTATTTGATCCACCGACAAAATACCTGCAAGCTGGAGTTGCAGGATGTTGTGCTGTCACTTGTTAACGGCATCTGATTGCCCTGGTCAACCGGGAGGGGAGTGAATGTGAATGTTTGCTTTCATATTTCTTAAGGATCCAAGAGTCTATAATTAGAATTTGAATGGCTTTTACAGGGTTTTTTAGTTGTTAGAAGGTAGTTGTTCCCAACCAATGGATTATACTTATTTTAAACAGGTACATTTCTGTCTTCTGAATACCAGACAAAGTGCAGTGTTTAATACACATACTGCTTATGGTAACAACATATTTACACTACTGTACAATAACAACTTTGCAACAAACATTCCCTATTTGGAAGAGGAGAGGATTTGGGCCTATTGTTCATGCTGGGTTGTGCTGAATGTTTTCATGAATATAGGTCCCATAGGTCTATATTTCAGATGTTTCAGGGCATGCAGAATATGTTTAAATAATATATGACAGAATTGTGCTCTATAAATAAACTTGCCTTGCCTTGACCTTTACAGCGTTAAATTCCTTTGATTAAAATGTTCATGTAATTGTACCCGATGAAGGGCAAAAGGCCGGAACGTTCTTTTATTAAGTCAGTGCAGGTGACAGACGGTGTGCAGGATTCTTCTCAGTCTTGACCTTTTGGTGCTGTGCAGATGCCAATAGCTTCATAGCGTTTGAATTTTAATCTAAAGAGTAATTCTTGGATGTTTTGTTGTAATGTTTAAGAGTCTCTCTGGTACATAACACTGCTTTTGTCGGGGCAAGAAACGTACATCCTTAAATGTACACATTCATACGAGTATATGTATGGTCGGCGGTCACTATGATGTTATTTTGTTGTTGTTGTTGTTGTTTTTTAAAGCGCATGTATCATGTTCATTGTGGATGACACTGTGGCTGAGAGGCACAATACCATATTTGGGCTGTTTAGATTTGTTGGCAGCCTGCGATCATACGTGTCTGAGCCGTCATGCTGGGCCGAGATCGTCAGCGGGGATTTGTGGTCCATCTCTATTCAGACAGCACTCTGCCTTGTGGTATCGGTCTAATGCAGCAGGGCTGTGGTAGTGATGTCATGGCATGACCGTTAGTATGATGTCTGTGCTCCCAACAATGCCCACTGGGCTACTGTTTTGTAGTGGAAAAAATAATTATTCTGAAACACACTATCCCAAGAAATATCACTTGGAGTCACTTCCCCTTGTCTGAAGCAGATTTAATTGAAAGTCAGTTAAAAAAATTCTGCTAAATCATGCCCCAAAATATAATCTGATGGTTTAAAAAGGTAATAATAGGAATAAGAATAATGTGACACGAGAGCCAAGTGCATTTCTTTGTACATAAACACTTGTTTTACCTTTTCAGGATATGCTCTGAAGTGCAGAATCTTCTCCAGAAAAAAAATCACTCAATGTCATTTAGATCATGTTGAATATCCTACTCTCCCTGTAGCTTTTCCACGTCTGCCTGTCCTGTACCATGTAACATTGGAACAATGATAATAATGCCCAGCAGGTGGCAACATTGGCCTAATTCTCTAGGACAAGATAGCCTTAATCAAGCTAAATAATGCAACTTTCTTCAATATTGGATGATATATATGGGTATGGATTGTTCATATATTATACTAGTTGGCATGGTCTATAAAACAGACAAATTTAACAGATGAAAAAATCGTTATAAAGATTATAAATCTTGGCAGCCGGATGTCAGCTATATTTGGCCACGCTGTCAAAACTGCTTCGTTCTGCTTCTTTTTTTTGTGCCTATGTATATCTATCACTGCAATCCTTGTGCCCAAACCAAGTTTCCTTGCGGGACAAAAAAGTTTGAAGTGACCTTACCCAGACAACTATTGCCTCCCCTTCATTTTCCATCCCGGCTTCTACCAAAGAAATGTGCTTACGAAGTAGTTCAATGCAGTTATGAGTTTGTTCCAGCTGACTATGCAAGTTTTAAGGTTTTACCTGCGAAACAAAGGGGTCCTGGCAAATGCTGGTACGTTGACATGTTCAGGACTGGAACTAATGCCGTTATCTCCACAGTCTATCTTGCCATTATGAGTGAACACACCTATGGTTTATGGCTTCAAGAATCTTAACAATAGAAATCCAGCCCATGCTTATGCCTCTCGTCCAAGGGGTTGTTTTGGTGGTCTGAGTCCGATTTAAATATGGACCTTCTCTGGTGCCCGGGGCTCTGATGAGAGGTCAAGGCGAGAGGCCCGGAGCTGTGTGTTTGATGCTGGGTGGCTGCAGTGGCCTCATCTGGAGCCTGGGAAGGCCGGCCTGGAGCGGCGCTGCCGTGGAGGTCCGCACTGAGCATCGAGTCCAAAAGAGTCTCTCTCATCTGTTGGTTCTCCCTGGTTGCCGTCTGCCACACCACCTCCAACTCTTCCTCTACTTCCCTGGAGGAGCAGAGGGAGGAGAGGCAACGGGGAGGTCAGTTAGTCATGCGCAAACTGATAGGGTAACATAAAGGAAAGAAGGAAAGAAAAGAAAGTTCTGATAATTGGATTGAACAATTACGAAAGAGAGAGAAAAAAAAAATACTTGTAGGCTGACAAACGTAACTAAACTCAAATGAAAGGTGGCATGCAGCGTTGATGTCGTCATGAAGCTCATTCATACTGCGGCTGCCTCGTCCTCACTCTTTATCCAAAAACACTGGGCTCCTGGGAACACAGCTGCATGCGTCATCTCCTCCACCAATTATTTCTTAAGTAGTGCCTCAAGCATTGTATTTTTTTTAAATGAAGGAGAGAAAAGCTCATATTAGCAATAGGCGTCAGAATGTGATGGAGCACAATCGTGGCTGTACTTGCTTTGGTTACATTTCACAGTGGTGGGAATATAAAATGAAGAGTTGAATAACGCAAGTCAAATGGAGGACGTGGGAGTGGGCAGTAAGATTGAAGGAGACTAAATCTTTCCATGTCAAAGATGTTGAAGTACTGCAAGTACCACCAATCAAACTAACGGCCAGATTGGAAAGGGTTGTGCACCTCTTTTCTACGCCTGGATTCCACTGTGTCATCGATCCACCTGCAGACACTTGAAGAAGCGTCAGTTCTGCATCCAACGCGTTAGTAATGGTGGGAAACTAAAGAGTCAAATATGAAGATCAGAAGTGACAGAGTGACATTTGTGAAGATGCTTGTGTTCAAGCAGCGTTCATCTATGGCACTCTATAGAGCAGCTTAATGCTGCTCTGACTGAGCTCCACCAAGAGTTGGGAGGAGATGCTCTTTCTTCTTTGCTGTGTGTTGCTGTCAGGGATGTAGATCAACAAATTGCAACAAGATCAGACAGAAATGTGCTGGTTCCTTTGATTTCCTTCTGATAATCTGGGGTGTTCACCTCCAGAACTTTAGTGTTAGGGTTGGATTGAACCTCATATGTCTCTCACGACCCAAAACACATTCAATTGTGTGCAGAATAACTTATTTCAACCAGGATTTATAGATTAAAACGACGCGATTTTACATTTAACTGGCCACAACATTTAACCCTTAGGTTAGTTATGGCCTGTTTAAACTCAGTCAAGCTGTTTAATTACTTTTAATAAGGGTCTGTTGAAACGAAAGCTTAAGGCCACATTGAATGCAAACAGGACACAGATTTTATTTTACTTTTCTCACCACAGGCCATTTTAAATCCACGGTGCTAGAACCTACAAGTCATCACAGCTCTCATTGTGCCGATTATGCTGAAATAGCCTCGTCCCTCTTGATGTCAAGAAACCGATCTGGAGGAAACGTAAAGAAAACCGAGTTTTATGGCATCAGTTGATTTTGAATGCGTCCTCCCGCTCTGACAGTTATTTCCATATGATCCCAATGATTGCTTCTTTATTTAGAAGCTCAACGATCCTTACTAACCATAATTATCACCCCAGCAAAACCTTTTTGTTACTCTGTCAAACAGCATGAGCAATATCTCAATTATTTAACCTCTAGATAATGTCCATTTTAAAAAGGAACACTTTGCTTGACACCATTACAGTAGTCGTACTCTAAATGAATACAACTGCTCTGAGCAAAGTCATGTTTAGGTTTTATTGAGACCCTCTCAGAAAGCTGTTTTTTGTCCTCTACTTTTGCATCCGATAGTCTAAATACTATGTCCACCAGCTGGTATAGGTTCAAAGTGCAAGGCCTTCACCGTCACGATGCCGGCCACGACACATAATCCCTGTTTCAGAGTTTGAGCTTTTGCCACATTCTTGACAAGACTGACAGGAACATGAACAACAGCCATGACAGCAATGCTGAAGAACGACTCCAATGTCCAGAAATGTGTCCATTTGGAATAAAAGCCATTACTGAATCAAAAGAAATACTATTTTTCTTTTCAGCCAGAAGATCTTTCTCTGGCCGTTTACCGACTACTGATAGATCCCTTTGACCCTTTTCCCAGTCGATGCTGCCTCGCATGTCGAGACCCGAGTTCCACACTCACGTCACCTGACGACAACTGGGCCAATTCCCTGACAGCGGAGCAAACGATTCGCTAATTAAGGACCGTGAGGTGCGTTGTAAAGCTTCAGGAAAAGCAAGCCAACGCAACGTGAGCTGAGATTATTTATCACGGAGTGAACAATATTGATATTCCACGTTAGAGTTGACATTTCTCTCTTTTGGTTTCACCAATCAACAGCCTGCTATTCACAGACAGAGACAAAAGAAAGAAGGCGTGATAATAGAACAACAGCTCCAAGGAGACAGCACTGCAATTACCTGCGTGTGCTGTTATTGCCATAATGGCGGCTGGATTAAAGCTCTTTCGTCACATGCATTTGACACGTCAGCAACTGAGGCGACCCGCTGCCGTGTCTGGACTCAGGTCGCCGCTTATTACAGGGAGCATCAGCATAACTGTACAACTCAAATATTGTTCATGTGCATTGGAAAGGAAGTGACAGGCGGAAGAGCCTCGTCTTCAAAGAAAGCGACGGACTCGTCTGCGTTAGCTGGCCAGCTGGTTGCAATTAAGTTTAAACACGTGTTACTAATTCAGAGTAAAGATGGATTCAACAGGTACATAGTAGAAACACACACATAGGATTGGGGATACACTTTTGTTGTTGTTTGTCTATCTTAAAGCAGTGACACACAAGACAAGACTAATAGTCTGCAGCCACGCTGTAGCAGCTCTGTGAGGCTGTCCTTAGAGGAACAACTGTAAAAAACTCATTTGATAAGATACTTATTATAATAATTAATGTCCATGCACGCTGCACAGAGTGAACCCAGCGACCTGCTCGTCTGCTTATAACAGCTGACTGTAACGGTTGCAGCGCCACCATCAAGCTCCCATTTGTGGTGTGGAGGTGATGATCGGATGCTCATCAACTATTGGATGGATTGACATACAATTTGGTACAGACATTCATGTCCCTCTTGGCATGAATTGTGATCAATTTGGCGATCCCTTAACCTTTCATTCAACGCCATCATCAATTTGTCTAATATTTGCCCGTCTGTTGGCAACACCGTATTATAAATAGTATTTCACAATGATGAATATTTCATGTTTTAGTGGGCAACGTCGGATCAAAACTCTGATGTATTTCAATTTAACAGGCTTTGGGACAACTGATTGCCCACCCGAGCCTCAGCTGCACTTTGAAGTCAGTGCTCATGAGAAAATGTTCACATGCGAACACGCTGGACTAAGATTGTATCAAGTTTGAATCATATGGATAGTTTATAATGGTCCAAAGGATCATTTTGGAGACAAGTGTAACCATCTATTTAGTTGTTTAGGTGTGGGGACCTGTTGCCTTAAAACCCCACAGATGGCGTTTGAAAAATAAATCTAAAATCATTAAGTCACTCTGAGAGCCAGCTGTATCTTGAGAGCATTGATTCAACTATGTGGGGAAAAAAGGAGGAGAAACACACTCTAATTCTTCTACAATGATTAATGATGTTTCTTTGAGTGACTAAAAACACTTTCTTCCTTGAGTATAGACCCACACAAACTCCATCGTCTGCTAATTACCTCGAGCCCAAACAGCATGCATGAATATATATATATATATATATATATATATATATATATATATATATATGTATATGTGTGTGTTACCCATGGCAACCACACTGCATTGTCTCTTTTGCAGCTGCTCAGACAAAATAAAAAAGATAAATCTCGCCGCAATAAGGAGTTGGACAATTAAAGTGTGTCTGTCGTGTGTAAGTGTATTTTTTGTGTGGCGACCGGCAGGTTGCACAGCTGCAATCTGACCCAAAAGGCTCAGCAGCAGCTCTTCTACCTCAGTACGTCTCCATTACAATTATGGCTTCAGGAAGCTGCAGCCATCTTAGGATTCGGTCTATTGCTCTGCAACAGAACTCCCCCTCAACATCCTCGGCCTGTCAGCTCAGACACAAACATTATTCAATGTTATCTGAGCAGCTGGGGTTTATAAGTCAGGCTGGGAGGCAGAAACAGGGAACCACATGAGACAATCCGTCCTTAATTATCACTTCGATAAAAAGTATTTGTCCTTCTGTTCCCAAACTGCAAAAGAAGTGTGTCATTTCGCATACACAGGGATAATTTAATAGCTCTCGAACCAGATAGATACTGCAATGGCTGAGTAATAGTCAATTGTAACATTCACACATGTCACCAGCTCTTCTAAATGTAATCTGGCTATTCTCAGATCCATATTTTAGGAGTTTTCAATGTGCCGTCCAGCATGCTTTGGGCGATACTCGGACATCATTTACATCAATTATTTTATACATTTTGTTATGGAATAAAGCTTGTGAAATTATTCTAAAAACTTATGCAATCGAATTGCAAGATATATTATATTGTAACATTATAAGAGCAACTAACAGGTCACACTGTGGGTTATTTCAGTCCAAGTCAGAAATGTCATCTTGGTGCAGCTCTACAAACGCATTATGGATTATATATGTGAGCGGAATGCTGCTATTAGCAGAGTACTCCTATGACGTGCCAATGGCAGACCTCCCCCTCGACTTGATCACAAAACCAACCTTCCAAAGAGAAGCTGGAGAACCGCAGGTACAAAAGAAGAAAGCGGTAGCTACTTGTGTAAAGTGTGTGTATAGAATCATCGTCCATCAATGTCAATTACATTGAGGGGGGGGGGGGGGGACCGCTGAGACTTTGTCACAGCAAGTAAGGAACAAGTAACCAAAAGGGGAAAAGAGTCTCTCTGCTGGACAGCAGACACAGAACCCCTCTTGAACCTGATGGGAAACCAAGGGATAATGAAATGCCATTAAACTGTGTTTATCTGCATTCATGGGCTTTCGCATTAATGATGCATGAGGTTCCAAGCTTGTGCGCCATTAACATAAAAAGTCAGCGGCTTACACCGCTTGTTATCCAGTGTGCGAAAACAGTAGGATTAAGACTGCAGCAGCCACAAGCTTGGAAGGAGGAAGACTGAATTTAGGTCTGAGCTACAACGGAAAGAGTATTTCACCAAGCTGAAACAATATCCAAGTAAACACAAGCTTACCCGGCTTTTAATAGTCCTATTAATAGGGGGGAGGGGAGGGGGGGGGGGCAGTGATCAGAAGGCTCAATTCCCCCCCTCCCGAGCTCCTGGAAGTCTCAGGCAGTGCTGCCTGCCTCTTCCTCTCTCTGTCTCTCTCTCTCTCAACAGAACAGAAGCAGGCAGGCAATAATCGCAACCTGCTGCTGCAGCACAGGTAGAATACCAAACAGGGCATCAGAGAGAAAAGAGGTAGACTTTTCTTCTCTGTGGAGGCGAGAAGTTTGACTTCAGCTGAGTGGATCGCTACCCGGCTGAACTCCTCATGCTCTCGCTGGTTACTCCAAGACACAAGTGGGACAAGAACTCGCCACCAACTATATACACTCATAGTTTCACTTTCCTGCTGTGGCTGGTAGACTAGTCTACTCTATTATTTGGAAGTCAGTCGGGCCTTCACCCACACGCATGCCGATGACTCACAGCATCCAGGGTACAGCGCGCATGTTTGGTGAGTCTGGTGGTGAATGCAGTTGCACAAGGCCAGCAGCACAGCGGTTTGCGGTGACGTAGAGCAGCCGCAAGTGCCGTGAGGGATGTGTTTGGTAGTGTGTGTGTGTGATTTGTCATTACAATGCCCTCAGGGTCGAGCAGGACAGGATCTTCTCACAATCTGATTAGCTAGCTTTCATTTGATAGCGGCGGGCAGCAGGCCCAGGGACAGAGCTAAAAACAGACACACCAACGAGGCAATAAAGGGGAAGTGGGAGATTGTTTCAGGAGCAACAAAGTACCAGGAGAGTTTTTCACGGCTGTCACACTGTAGCAGTAAGAATATCGTAAAAATGTCAGTCTCAACTCAGAGGATCGGACACTTTTTTCCATACAATGCCTGTCGTTTCAGTTATTTTGGTTATTACAGTACTTCCCCCACCAGGACAATTCAATTAGCTTAATGGACTATGATTATCATTTACAAACAGCCTTCATTTGTAAGATTGCTATTCTCTTCTTCTCTTCTCAAATTCTAGCAGTAAGTATTTTTTTAAAAAGCCAAGAATGTACTGTATATGTATACAACGACAAGAAAAACACACAGTATAGATTTACATGAATACAATATGAAACACATACTTAAGTTTGCATTTACAACAATGATTACCCACCATTCTATGCTGTTTGTCACAGTTTATGTGTAATTCTAAAATAAAGTGCTTGAGGCAATATGTGAATCCTGTTAAAAAAAAGAGAAAGAAATCAGGTAGGCTTGTTTCATCCCCAGCCAGGTAGCATCTGTAGAGGCTCTCACACAGTGGGGATCGGAGGGCTGGTAGCAACAGACGGTCTTCGGGGGGTTAACTGATTTAGTGTGGAGAGAGAATGTGTGAGCTGCGTGATCCGCTGCGTGCAGTGGTTTAGTGATGTCTGCATCGATATATTATATTGTACAAATACAGAAAGCCTGGAGAATACACCGATGCACAGAAGCAAAAGAGATGCCGTCTTGCTTTTGTAAAGTGGTGAATTGCATTATCAGGTGTTGTTGTTGTGTGTACTTATTGCATTGTTGTCCTGTTGGCTATTGTTGATCAAGGTTGATATAAATAATGATAAAATAATGATATTTGAGTAAATAATTTTAAAAAAAAAATCAAGTTATGATAATATTTCAATATGTGTTACTGTAACGAAAAACCCAACATAAACAAAAACGTCGTCCCTTCGGAGATAACCACCAACCTGCTGCGTCCTGAACAGAATTGTTGACATACTTCCATATTTACCACAATGTGTTACTGAGGGATTCACCCCCGGAATTCACGGATTTGCATGATGTGAACAATAAACCTCGCGGCACTCGAGGAGGTTGTTATTAAAGTGTTAATAATGAGATCACAAGCATCATAGTTGGTATGTGAGGCCCCAAAATCAAGTATGTCGATTTCTAAAATGGATCGGTCGGCGGATATTTTGAGCAGAATCGTTCTCAGTGCAGCTGCAATGATATGTTACAGATGTGTGTAACTGCGGACTATCGCCTCTTCCCCGACTGTTGTCCCTGCTGCGTATTGCATCTTTCGGACGCTTGGCGTTCATTTCTGAGGAAACCGGCGCTCCAAGCGGATGCAGGGTATGCGGGGCAGTAATCATGCACCCACGGCTTAAAGCTTCTTGAACTGATTTTTGTGGCCACTCGAGGCCGGCGCAACAAGCTGTGAACAAAGGATTGGCATATTGTCACGATGTGCGGTTGATATGGCGAATGTGTTTGCAAACAGAGAGGCAGGGAGAACCAGGACCAGGACTGAGCGGAGAGCTGAAGGTCAGACCCTGCTGCAGTAAAATGAGAGGTTTTCCAAAGGGGACTCTGGTGCTCGACCAAAATCAACATGTAAAATCAAAATCAATTAAATTCAGTTTATTTCAAATAGCCCAATATCACAAATTACAAATTTGCCTCAGAGGGCTTTACAATCTGTACACAACATCCCTGTCCCAGGACCTCACATCGGATCAGGAAAAACTAAAAACTAAATCAAAATGCAGTAGCTTTAAAGACTTGTGACCAAGGAATGTACATCCATGCAAAAGGCATTTGAGTCAGTGCTCTCTGGTGGGCAAACTATGGAAACACTTTCCCCTGAATTATTTCAAAATCTGGCATGTCTGTGCTGTACTGTCCCTGTGATAAATCAATGATAAGCAAAACCAGATGATAATTGGCCTGACTTATTCTCTTTGAAGGAAACAATGGAAGAAAAAGACAGACGATTAACATCGTCTAGACACCCCCCATCTGTTTCTGGCCAGTAATTGTCTTGTTGATGTGACCGGCTCTGCCTTCGTGCACACCTCACGGCTGCCTCTCGGTGTCTCTGCCCTCCCTCCCGCGACACACACACCGTCTCCTCTCTCTTTCTCCTCCGTGTCCTCCTCCCTTTTCCTGTACGCCCGCCCGCCTGCCTCCCCCCCCCCCCCCCCCCCTCCCCTCTCCCTCTCTCTCTCCTCCTACCGTTTGGACTGCAGCAGTCTCTCCTCAGCCTCCTGTCTTTCTCTGAGCAGCCTCTGCAGGTGAAGGATCTCCCTCTGGCAAGAAGCTGTCCTCCCCTCCGCAGCCTCCTCTAACCCTGCCAGTCTGGTTGACGCCTGCCTCCGGTACACCTGCACATACACGCACAGACACACACACACACACACACACACACAGACAGAGGAATGAGATGTGGAGTGTTGCTATGAAGGAGGCGGATTTACATGAAGGACAGCGCAGCAGGGACAACTGTGGTGGAGGAGGGGGAGTCACACACATTGGGACAAGGTGAGAAACCACACACACACACACACACACACACACAGTAACCTGCAGATCTTCTATGGAGAGGCTGGCGTGGGTGCATCTGTACTTCTACTGCATTTGTTGTTTGAATCTTTGTGACCAGAAAATAATAGTTCTGCAGGAGACCTACATCTAAGTTGTTGTATCAGCAGATCAGCTGCTGTTGAGCTGTGGACAGTAGAGAACTACTGCATGTGGTGCAGCACACACACACTCATACAAGTGGCATACATGTTTACCATTATGTGGACTAGAATAACAGTCATGGCAATAAAGCAAACGGGAGAGCAAGTAAAGTAAAGAAAAAATCTATTACAGAAAACACTGTGAGGGAGCAAGAGAGGCAGAGGGAAATACTAATGACCCAAAAAGATATGTTGGGCTGCTGCTCTGTGCTCTGCAGTTGGATATTTAGTGAAGAGAAAAACAAGGTCTGTATTAGGACACACACTGTGTGTCCATGTTTATCTTTTATTTGTGTGTGTGCATTGGAGTTTATTACTCTGTCTGATTGATAAAGGGAGGCATTTTTTTTTGAGTAGAAAAAGGTGTTTAAAAACTGTTGATAGATTTAGTACTGATTTAAAAACATGGCGGTATTTCTGAAGCCATCTTAGCCCGTCTTTGAATGTGCTATTTATGGTACAAGATCAGAGGACTGGTGAGTTGTAATTCAATATAATAATAATAATAATAATAATACATTTATTTATATAGCACCTTTAAAAACAGAGTTTACAAAGTGCTCTATATAAGCAAGGTAAAAACATAACATCAATACAAGTAAACATTTCAGAAAATACATGAGACAATGAACACAATAGAGGAATAGAACATTACAAATACAAAATAAAGCAGAACAGACAAACTAAAATAGGGGAAACAAAAGGAAACTGCATAAAAGGACGACATCACTTAAAAGCAGTTCTATAAAAATGGGTTTTAAGAAGTGATTTAAAAGAAGCTACTGATTCTGCTAGTCTTATCCCCTCAGGTAGGTCGTTCCAAAGTCGAGGGACTCTGATGGCAAAAGCACGGTCACCCTTTGATTCAAGCCTTGACTTTGGAACGGCCAGAAGGGCCTTGAAGGGTCTTGAAGGGCCTTGAAGGGCCCCACCGGAGGATCTAAGGCTGCGAGCTGGCTCATATGGGGCTAACATTTCAATGATGTAGCTTGGGGCCAGACCCAGGCGCGCTTTAAAAGTGAGCAGCAAAATCTTAAAATCAATTCTAAAACTAACAGGGAGCCAGTGGAGAGAGGCCAGGACTGGAGTCATGTGATGCCGTCTGTTAGAACCAGTCAGAAGCCGAGCTGCTGCATTCTGGACTAGTGGGAGACGGGAGATGGATTTTTGATTTAAGCCAGAAAGGAGGGAGTTGCAGTAGTCGAGTCGAGAGAAAATGAGTGCATGAATGACTTTTTACAGATCTGAGTGTGACAATATGGGTTTGATTTTTGAGATTATTCTTAATTGAAAGAAGCAGAACTGGACAATTTTTTTGATCTGTGATTCAAAATTTAATTGAGAGCCAAACATTACACCCACATTTCTGGCAACAGGTTTTAAATAAGCAGCCAGGGGACCAAGTTGACTCTTGATGAGACTGCTGTTATTGTTTGGGGAACTGAATAATATGACTTCTGATTTGGAGTTATTGAGCTGAAGAAAATATTGAGCCATCCAGCAGTTAACGTCAGAGAGACAATCTAAGACAGCAGCCAGGCTCTCTGGCTCACCAGGTCTCAGCGGAAGGTATATCTGTGTGTCGTCTGCATAGCAATGAAAAGATACGTTGTGTCGCTGGAGGATTTGGCCGAGTGGAAGCATGTAGATAGAAAATAAAAGTGGACCTAAAATTGAACCTTGTGGTACACCACAGGTAATGTGAGTCGTGGAAGACGAGTGATTACCTATGGTGACCGAGTACGATCTTTCTAAAAGGTAAGAATAAAACCAGCCAAGTGCAGTGTCCTTGATGCCAACCCAGGTTTTGAGGCGATCGATTAAAATGGCGTGATCTACAGTATCAAAAGCTGCACTAAGGTCTAAAAGAATTAAAATGGCGCTCTCCCCCCTGTCTGCTGCTAAAAGGAGGTCATTAGTTACCTTGAGGAGGGCAGTTTCTGTGCTATGAAGTGCTCTAAAACCGGACTGAAATTTCTCAAATATATTATTATGATTCATAAAAGAGTTGTGTTGAAACCACTTTTTCTAAAACTTTTGATAAAAAATATATACACAATAATATAATAATAATAATATAGTATGAATATTATATATAATTATATATATAATTATTATATATATATATTATTATATATATATTATATATATAAATATACACAATGTCATACAACAGTGCCTCATGATGCTTGTGAAAAACGAGAAATGAAATCACCTAAACAACTGTACTCCTATTAGTGCTGCACGTATGCGTGCGTGTGTGCGTGCCTCAATGACTTTAGAACAATACTATTTCACATTTCCTATGATTCGTTCTATGGTTGCGGTATTGTATATTTTGGACATTGTATGTTGCTGACAGTTTTGTAATTTCTACACATTTTCCCCTTTACCGTTTTATTTTACTATGTGACTGTTTGGGCCACGTTTTAGAAAGATAATTGCTCATGAAGAGATGATGAAAAGCGTGAAACAAATAAAGTAATTGCCTGGGATGGACTTGAAAGCTAAGAGCGAGTCAAAATGAGTTTGGCTCTGGGTAAAAAGGACTTTGGGTCCAATTAAATTTGACAGTTGCAGAGTCTCTCTCTTCCCATAGCCAAATGTGACCATTTCTTCCACATGGCTAGAAACTGCTGTTCATAAACAAAAAACTAAAAAATCACATTATTTCCAGACCAATAGTACACCGGGGAAATATAGTCCATACAGAAGAAAATCAGGTCATCATCGTCACCGATTTTTATAAATAATAATTAACCGCCTACACAATCTACACAATGGTGGAATCAACCACGAAACACATCATGTAGCTTTCCACCTTCCTATCAACATACAGACCCCAGAATATAAACAGAGCCTTGAAAGAGTAACACAACGCTGAGGAGCGCGTCATCAGTGTGGAACCCGAGACACCGAGTGGAGCGGTTTGTTCAGCAGTAAGTACATTGAAACGGCCCATTGTTGAATCAATGTATGAATGATGTTCGAATACAGATAGCAGTATCATTTTCCCCTGAAGGTGGATCTTGGCATGCATTAAATCATCTGTGACAGGCTCAGATATTCAGCCTCACCGTCTCTTAAAGACAAGGGATGCTGTATTTCCCCCAAAAGCTCTTCAGCCATGAGGCGGCTTGTTTTTAATTCGCAGACACTTTGAAACACCAATGGAACAGATGTGTTATACGACCCAACCAAGATTGTTTTTTGATTCCTCTTTTAAAGATAAGCTCTTGATGACGCCGACGAGTACTGATGCTGGAGCTGGTATCTTCAACTGTTTTGTCACCGAAAGCTTGGAGTGTCTTTCTTTAAGCAATCAAGCATTAGTAGTTTCAAGCAATACATATATTCAGAGCATCATCAGACCAACAATTGAAAACCTTTTTACTCAACCTCCTCTGAAGCGGTCTATCAGTGCACCTGCACAAGCCCCCGCAGTGCAGAAACTGGTTAGGTAACAAAACGAGGTAAAGGTAAAGTGTGAACGTTTGTTACGTGAAACAAATATATTGGTTGGGTCATTTATGTAAGTGCTTAAATTACGTTAGAAAAAGTCAACGGTGACTTGGTTTCACATGGGACACAAACATGGGACTGCTGGGTGAAAGTCCCGTGTTTGTTTGACCCATCCATCGTCCCTGACCCGCCCCCCTTTGTGGACTTTGCAGGGCCACAAGAAGAGCGTCAGACTTTGAAGCCATATTTTTGTCATATCCAAACCACGGAATCACATCTTCCAAGTCCATCATATGATGCCATGGGGCATAGACTTAATCTGAAAAGAGACATTTGCTAAACAGCAGATCATTTTTTATTTATTTATTTCCAGTACAAACAGTTAAAGAACCCTTATTTAAATCGTTAAGTCCTACAAGTTGAAAAATTCACTAATAGCCGAGTCCGGAGTTATTTTCCTCTGCATAACGATGAGCATGTGAGCGAACCGTTGGGAGGCGGAATTAAAGGCTTGCCATTGTTCCTGCTCTATGGGCCCACGGATACGGAAGAGGTCGTGTTACACGCAGCAGTCGAATCTGTTTGGCATCAGGAGCAACTTTCGTGGGAATGAACGGGACCTCGCCTTCAAAGCTGTATCCCGTTCTCTTCATACATCCACGGGGACTTTAATGCTCATACTACGTCACCTGACTTCCTTAAAGGCAGCCCTGCTGCATGTCTCGGCTCACAAATACATGTTGAATACATGTGCAAGTGCAAAACAGTTAATGAGCACAGCACTACAATAGTGTTGCAAGTACTGTGTCTGATTGATTAAGCATCTGACCTGCCTTTAATTTACTGACACCTTGCCACTGTGGAGTGCAGGCTGGTGTGTGTTTGTTTTAATGACTTGTGGGGTAATAAATCATGGCCAGCAGAATGCACAGCGTATAGCTAACCGCAGAGCAAAGCATTATTATTGGTCTGATATTTGAATAAAAAGTGTCCAAAAAAAGGCATTGACATCACAAACATGGCGGAGAGTTTTAGGTTCGGTGACTCAAATTAGCTGAGGTGACAGTTAGCAGCTACCAGTGGCCGCTTCTCCTCAGAAGAAGCTCTAGGTGGTTATTAGGTGGCAGTAGATGTCATCAGCCACCACCCTGCCGTAGTCTGACGTACGTAACGACCAGCGACATCGACAGGCTATTTCATCCCTTGCCCTATGTCACAGCTAAAGAAAATCAAACCACAACCGACAATTTAAACAGCCGTCTTACGATGTTATGACAAGGCTATATATATATAAATAACCGAAATATTGACCAATATACTGTAACTTTAAATGGTCAATCATTTGATGGTGCAATAAATTGTTTCAATGTTTAACACAGTGTCAATGTGTCAACTGCCAATTAAATCATATAATTCATATTTTTTACGTAATCATGTATCAGTTTGTTGTAGTTTGCTAAAGGACAATGATGTCACCAGATGATGTGTAGTCTACAGAGAGTATTTTCCGTGCACAAAAAGAGAAGGTGACATGTGTTGGCTGGCGATATCAAACATCTTAACACGTTCAAGAAACAGTTAACAATCTTGGTCCTATCTCAGCAGGGTTGCTACAAGGCCCCCGCTAACATGTGTGCCTTCTAAATATTCATCTGAAACGCATCTGGATCCATTCCCATCATATATTGGACACTTGGCCGGGCGAGTTGAGAGCTCTAGCCGTGAATATGGCCCTAGCTCTCTTCCTATCCAACATGCAAATTTCCAGTTGTGCTCAGTAATGAATGGAATTTGTATTTTCTGATGGAGAACTTTAACCTGGAAAGCAAAAATGTCTCCAAAGCTTACCCTAAATCTCCATCAGCCCCCTGGGGAGGCAGCACGGCAACAGCATCAGCGGTGACATTTAGCCCTCATAACACCCAAACCAATACACCCCCCTCCTAGCTATGTCCCAGAGGCTGGCTGACCTTCTCCACACGGTAACAACAAAAAAACACACAAAGAATTCAGTATTTGTCATACTACCATTCATGGGCGATTGTAGTTGTATATAAATAGGTTTTTCCATTATTGTTTATACATATCTTCACAACAATTGTTTATTCTCTGAAGTTTCCACAAAGCACACATTAGAACACACACACACACACACACAAACGTTGATATCAGTCTGAAAGCTTAAGAGTCGTGTGTCTTATAATATTTCATGTGTGAGCATTAGCTTTCCGTGTGCATGTGTTACACGTCCCTGTACATTTGAGCACTAGCTTTCAAAATCATTGAACGTACATTTCAGTCAGTCAACTCATGTTTCATGGATCTTTATGTGAAAATAGATTAATATGTATATGGCGTCCGACAATAATAACTTCCCCCTGGGGCGACCCAGAGCCTACTGATGGATGTTGTGGAAGAGCGCTCGATGTACTGCATGTTGCAGTGACGCTTTCTGCTTAAACTTGCTCTCAAGTTTCACTATGTTTAATTTCTAAAATGACCAGTCATCTGGTTCTGTTGTTTATCCATAGGAAATGCCATTCGAAATTCATCCTCTGGGTCCTACCACCTGTTTGAAACCAGCAATGTATTAGAGCTGCCATATGTCCTGCCTCGCAGTGAAAAACTAGTTGTGCCTCAGCCGACACCAGCTTCTACAGTAATAGTCTGAATGCAGAGTAAATCGTAGGCTTGTGTTAAAGGCTACCGTCTATACATCCTTGTATCTGTCAACCTGCCATTATTCAAACACCTCACAACCTCATAACCACACCATACCCTTTTATACGATTAATTAATTCACAAATCCAAATGTTTAAATTCCCGACGGCAAAGCCTCCATTCTCTGTATGAAGCATCAGTGCACGAGTAAACAAACTGACCTTTTCTTGCTGAAATTGGCTGTCTTGTGTCATTAGGTAATGAAGCAGTTCAATAGGGCAGGAAGACTACATGATACCCTACGCTACACCCGATCTTACTGCATCTAATAAAAGTGGATAAAACGGAGCATAATGAGAGGGAAAAAAAGAAAAGTTGTCCCTGAGGGGAACAAGCAAGACAGTCACATTTCCACTGCATGGTTCGACAGGGCAACACTGCCTTTTTTGAAGAGCCAATCTACCAGCATTATCCATTTTTGTATTCACTAAACCTAGATTTTTAATGGCACCCTACAAAACTACACTATAGGCCTAGACTACGTTGTACACTTGAACAAAGTGCAAGATTCCAGTGGTAGATAGTGCAAAACTGGTTGCAATTCTAAACAAAAGAAAAAAAACAACCTTGTGGCTGTGCTGGTTAAAAATATAGGGTGCATCTCCCAGTGGGTAAAACTAAAAATATAGGGTGCATCTCCCAGTGGGTAAAACTAAAAATATAGGGCGCATCTCCCAGTGGGTAAAACTAAAAATATAGGGCGCATCTCCCAGTGGCCAACCGGAGAACCCTGTGTGTTTCTGAGCAGCTCCAGCATGTAAATATGTATAACTTCCCGAATGTGAAGCAGGTCGGTCAGGTATCTTCTGTTGCTTCAGAAAAGGTAACAAAGGATGACATTTCTCCTTCTAAGCTACTGATGTACAGCATTGCATGGCTCAATGTCAAGGAAGATCTGATTTACCACCTGTCACCAGACTCTGCTGTCATGCCCTTTTGGTTAAAGATCTCTGACCTTTGCCGAGAAGTGAAGCTCTTTTAGTATGAGGCAGTCCACCGGTGTGAGGAGGTTGGCTCGCAACGGCAAAGGATAGCTACTGTACTGGGTTAGCGTAATGACAGGAGTAAGACAAAGAAGCCTCGTTGCCTGCTGTTTTTTTTTTTTAAAGTTCAGAGCGTGGGTTGTTGGAGCAGCTTTTCTGCCAACAGCGCACACACACACGCACAAATGCACTTCCCTTGGTTAAGAACTGGGAAGACAACGCGGCCGACAGCCCATCGGATTAACTGAGCTCTCCTCAGGTTTGTAACAAACATCTGCCAATGTCAAAGTCAATGTCACAATTAGTTCATGTGGCAAACATGCACATACCATATACTTGGGCACATAACACTGGATTTTGAGTGCTTTAGCAATATAAGCTCAATTATTTAGTGGTTAAGGTGAAATTACAAAGTGAATCTTTTTACACTCGTCTTATACTGTATGTATGTAATGTATATTTAGGTGAAGGTTGCAGCAGACTCTGTTCTGTTAGTGCTCACTTTTCTCCTTTACACACTTATGCATGCCTGCATTTTATGGTAAGGAGCTTCCAGAACTAAGCCACATCCACAGACATACAGTAATTGTTGTTTATGACAAATTATAATACGGGTAGATGAAATCAAGCATTCTGATTGGTTGAGAGTGAGTCACAGGGTGTACTTAATTCAGCCATAAAGTCCTGTATGCCTGTTTTCATTTATCTGAGCGTTCCATATCAGTGCGCACTCAAAACAGGTAGATTTTGTGCGGCCGTTAGTTGTCATTTCAAGCTTGACAGTTACCAAACGTGTTTCGTGTGAAGAGGAACTTCAGGTGGACGTCATGCCGCCATAGATAAGAAAGAACATTGTGACCTATGAAATGTTGCGCAACGAAAAAAAGCTCCCTTCAAAGCTACCGGGCACCAAATCTAAATGAAAGACAGCGTTGGAGTGATAATAATAATAATAATAATTCATCAGAGACGAAGGGGACATGAGAAAGGTTTTCCACGGATGCACAAGTAATTGAGATATCCAAATCAACATGAACAAAGTGTAGTAGCAAGTGTATTGTCATTTCTGTTATTTTAATGGAACTTTTATAAAATGAGAAATGTGAATGAATGAGATGGTGCAAGATCTAGCTAGGCTAACACACGTGATGTTCCCACTGCTGTTTGTCTGTTGCATAGTAACAGCCCCACACACAGGGACTATTTTCTCTAGGCTACTGAAATGCGATACACAACGTTTGGTGGCTACAACTATTTTGTGCTGAAAGGCAGCTTACTATTCACTTATTATTTATAATGTCGCTGGCAACTGTATTATAAAAGCAATAAGGTCCTCGAGGCAGGACTGTATCGTCAATAATGCTACGCATCGGGGATAACAACACCCTTGAACCGGACATTATTGTACGATACAGTCCTGCCTCTCGAACCTTATTGATTAAATACACTGACAGAAGTGTCATTTTAGGTCCACACTTGTAACTGCCAAGGACTGGTGAAAGATGTCTGAATATCTGTCAAAATGAGAGCAGCTCAAAAGGTTTCACAGGTCAATGTGCAAAATGCGGAGTAGAGAGGCCACGATTGACCCTTCTTTTTGACCGTTAAGACTCGCCCTCCCTGTTGCTACTCTGTCAGGCAACCATAGAGTCCACACTGTCACTAACTACACTCCCTGCATGAATATAATTGTATTTTTGGAAAATCCATCCATCCATCCATCCATTTTCAATACCGCTTATCCTCATTAGGGTCGCGGGGGTGCTGGAGCCTATCCCAGCTGACATAGGGCGAAGGCAGGGGACACCCTGGACAGGCCGCCAGTCCATCGAGGGCACATGTAGGGACATACAACCATTCACTCTCACATTCACACCTATGGGACATTTAGAGATCAATTAACCTGCAGCATGTCTTTGGACTGTGGGAGGAAGCCGGAGAGCCCGGAGAGAACCCACGCTGCCACGGGGAGAACATGCAAACTCCACACAGAAGGACCGCTCCGACCGGGAATTGAACCCGCGGCCCTCTTGCTGTGAGGCGACAGTGCTAGCCACTACACCACCGTGCAGCCCCAATTTTTGGAAAATGAAAAAGCAAATTCAGAGAGCAGCATTTGAAGGATGTAAACCTGATTCAGGAGCAAAAACAGGTTAAAAAGGAGATAGAAGCTCAAGTCTTCAGATCACAGTGTAAAAGTGAACCAAGTTAACCAAGAGACTGGTCTGTGTGTACACCCATTTGTTGTGAACAAGGATGAAAGATCTGCCAACAGCAGCATGAACATAATCTTCTGAATCAATCGTATAATTGAGAGGAGCCACACCAAGCAGATATTATGACCGCAAAGGTCAAAGCTATCATCAACAATCCACACGGAAAGGAGCAAGAGGAGGAGGCAGGGGAGCAGAGGACATATGCCATATACAGTATAAAGGGAGGGTTTACACCCACACACAGGAGTTTAAAATGGGGGGTGCTTCAGGGGCTTCCTTGTGTGGTATGTATTGTGGGATTCCTGCTCGGAAGTCTGAGTCAAAATGCCGTTGGAGGTAGATCCTCCAAAAAGGTTTTCTAATGGCAAGACTGTACACCTAAACCCAGCAAGTTGTACTTGCCAGCTAAAAGCCATTTTCCCTGTAGAAGAGAGCATGCATCTACTACCTCCCCCTTGTTATTTGCTATAAATGCAGTACACACAGCGTGTCATCAAATTTGTCCTGCCAAGATCCATGCAGAATATTGACTGTAAAGGTGCAGATGCAACAGAGCGCCTGGAGCCCGATGTTGTACTACACTTCTGTCGCTGGGATGACCCAGCTCAGGCTTTGCTTTCATCTTGGTGATAAAAGTATTTCGCTATAATGCAATACAATTTGTTGATCAAAGCTCTTTTTGCTTTCTACAAATATCGACTTGTTGATAGTCAACGTGAGTCTTATCGATTTCCCCATGGGTACGTTTTTTCTCTGGTTCAGCCTCCTGTGTCAGCCACAAAACAGCAAGAATGGAGCTGGTAGGGATTCAAAGGCAGAGGTACATAGTGTTCGTACCAACAAGTCTGCCATATTGAGTGACAAATTGCGTTGTTTGTAATTATCCATAAGAACAACACATTTTCCCATCTGATGCCACATCTGAAAGGACGGCATAATTTATCGGTTACAAATCACTGTTGGCAAATACATCTGTTTTACAATGTGACTCGGTAATGAATGGAATTGGTATTGGTGGAGAACTTTAACCTGGAAAGCAAAAATTACTAGGGTTTAGGGAAAGATTTGATTTTGGCTAAAAAAATAAGCACTTTGTATAGGTATGAGAAATATGCTGGTTTGGGGGGAAATTACTACTTCGGTACCTTTGTTGTCCACATTGGTACGGTTGTAACAATGTTACCAGAAAACTGTTTGGAAATGGAAAACCGACAGTGGTCTCCCGTATTAAAGCGTGGTGCTTTGTTGGCCCACCCATCCACCCGGACCTCATCTCTACACAGACTTTTTCGCTCTACAAAAACATTGGCTCTCCTCATGCTCAATGTGGCCACTAGAGGGCTTTGTTGCTTGTTCTACAAGCACCCGTCATTTTGGGGCACTTGGACGGATGCTGTCGGGTTGCTTCCTGGAATGCACGCCTCGTTCCTGCTGCATGTGTGTAATTGGCATTTGATTTCATGTGCAATTGTGCAGGAGTGCCACAATGGAGGGGGAGACGGACATATACGTAGAGCAACTGGTCCAACAGATGCTCAAAAGGGAATTAGACGGCAATGAATCCCTTGGTAGTTGCATCCTAATTGTAGGCTACAAACTAGTTTTTGGCAGCACAAAGGCTTTAATGTCCTGTGTAATTGTACTATCAGCTGATGTTGAATCACACGTTGTGCGCTCGATAAGGCGTGTGACGTGTGAAATGTATCTTTCAGACACTACTACAATCTCTTATCCGCAACTGCTTTCAGACTGTATTAAAAATGTGAAAGCCACCCGCTCTGAAGAAACTGGGTCCATACAATCTAAATGTACGACTAACTAACAGATCTTTGTTCTCCTCAAGACCCAAGCCAAGTTCCCATGACTTGCTCACTACCTGCTGATTAAAGTGAAGAGGGTTTAACTTCAGCCAAGGCTCCCTTCAGATGGGCCCAGCTTTACATTGAGCCCAGCTATTCTCATTTTGGTGACGAGCCGCTCCAGAGCTTTTAAAAAAAATGTTTTTACTGATTAATTGATAGCATTAAATCGATCAACATGTTGTTGTTTAATGGTTAAACTGTTAATAAGTGCAATAAGCACTTAGATAGCAGCCAAACTCAGTTTCTAGTTTTCTGCGTCTAAATGCAAGCTGGACCTCCGTTTCTTGTTCAAGGACGCTTTAAACCACTCTCTGGGTAAAGTCTCCCTAATCAATATACAGCCCAGCACAGAATAGGTTACTAAAAAATACAATATAATAAGATAATAGCGCTCAGTTTTTTTTTAAACAACCCATATGTGTGCCAAAGTAATATTTAACAGGATACTCTGGAGAACAAGAACACAATTTCCTCTTTTTTTTAGCATCAAGACTCCCCCAACTCTCCAATCAGATCCCAAATGTCAAATGTCAGCTTCAGTCCACCTCCTCCCGTTATTCCTCCTACAGTCCATAGTGGAGCTGCATAACTGGTTTCAAATCAACGTTTTACCTTTCAAAGTAGACATATGTACCATGGAGACTAACTAATCAGTCATTCAATCAATCTGTCAATAAGTCAGTTAAGCAAACAGTTGACTAGTCTGTCAGACAGCAACCGATCGATCGGTCCGTCAGAATACATATATTCATACATAATGCAGGACTAGGAAGCTGTTGAGCTCTCTTTCTTATGGAAGCCCATTTCCACCACTGTAAGAAAAAAATGAGGATCCTGTAAGTCATAATAATGAGATACTATCATAATAATGAGATACTATCTCATTATAATGAGATACTATCTCATTATTTCGACTTACTATCTCATTATAATGAGATAGTATCTCATTATTATGACTTACAGGATCCTAATTTTTTTCTTACAGTGGCGGAAATGGGCTTCCATACTTCTTCACACTCCATGTGGAGTGTATAACACTGCTGTGGCTAGGAAACAAAGAGTGGTTGATTTGTTGATCAACCACACACAGCTATCACTCCATTGGTTGCCAGCTGCCGTTCCCCAATTGGCAGCGAGCAGTAATCCCAAATTCAAGCCTCAAAATATCCCTTCAGAGAACTATGAGCAACCTCTCAGTCTATTTCCCAAAGGCGACTCAGCTCTGATTTAAGTTGTTCTTTTCTGTGGGGCTATGAGACGGATTCCTCATGGGTATGATGTGGAGTGTGTTCATATACCAACGGCCAGCGGAAAACAATTTCAAGGTTGAGATATTGGAGGATCTGGCAGCATAGAAACAATGGAAAATCCCGGTAGTCTTTTGAACCAGAGCAGCCCAGTGGAAACGTTTGTTGAACCCCGGAATGGAAATGTAATTATTCAACTCAAAACGCAGCATCTCAAATGACAACTTTTGGAAGTATTCAAGATATATTAAAAACCTCCACAGCCAAACGGATATGACACAGAATCTCAACATCCCAACTCACTTCCAGCTGAGCACATTGCTCGTTGCTCGTTCCACCCCACCCTCTCTCTCCCTTTGTTTCCTTCCTCTACTTCACTGCCTGTCCTCTCTTCTAAATTGGCTTTTAAAAATGTATTGATGAATGACTGGCACCTGGCATCGAACAGATGATTGACAGTGCGACAGGCACAGGTTTGATTGGTTTGTACGCACTCAAGATATGAAATGGATAAACAGAGGTGTGGCTCTACTGGAAAATCCAATTTACATATCTGGCAACTGCAGAGCGGTTATGCGCATTGAAAGTTGTGTACTATGACAGTATTGTGTGGAATTAAAAAGGTATGAACCAATAAAGGAGCGCAACAAAAATAAGAAAATAAGCTTTAAGAACACACACATGTATCTCTTTGACCAGAAATAATTGTATGTGTGTGTGTGTACATTTAACTCCACAAGACAGCTTTGTAACCTTCATGTTTAAGTTCATGTTGCCAAGGAGCTGGATTTTCTCTTGCATGATCCCAGTGCAGTGTCCTATCATTACTGCATTCATCTGTCCAGTCTGGGGGAAACTGGAGAAAATCGGCTCCTTGGATTGATGCAGCTGCTTCTTCCTGGCATCTTTCTGACATGTTTCAGAAGGCTTTTTAACGTAACAGGCTGCTGGCTGAAATATTTAACAGTCAGCAAGACACAGAGAGGCCTGCTGGGCAACTGCCAGTGCAACATCCACCTAATCAATCTATATTTCATGGTCATGAATGAATGAAGGACTGGCTTTTCTTTATATAGCATCTTCCTGACGGGAGGGGGACTCTCTAATGACGAGGTGAAGTAAATAAAGTAAGATTTAACAGCAATGAGGTAACTGCAGCTGGAGCTCGCGTAAGCACTCGGTTTTGTTTTCGTTTTTACTCAACCTTTTTTTTTTTTTACCTCAAAAGATAAACCTTGACCTGGACAAAGACTGGAAAGCCTGTTTCAGACTCTGCTGCGACCCCTGTCCTCGCTGATTGTCTCGTCTGGGGGATAGGCGACAGAATGCACACGTCCCTCACCATGTCAGCAGGTATTAAACAATAAAAGGACCGCTGATTCTACTCATGGGTAACCTCTCTAACGGGCATACTGACTTAACAAGAAAATTAGTCGGTTAAAACAAAGAAACCACTGCATTTGTCTTCCTGTAGAAAATTGGGAGTTATAGTCCCTCTTTTGCTCTGGACTATTTCAAGAGAAGAGAGCATTAAAATGAATTCATTTAATTGTCATTCCATGCCTCATTCAGTTTTAACAGCTCTATGTATAAAACACAAAGCATACAACTATATGACATAGTATAGAGCAATAAGAGGTTTAATTGAATACGGTATGTAGCACCGTGCATTGCGGATTTATGTCGCTTGCTGGAGCAGAGAGCGTCTCTCTTTCAGTCTCCTGAGTCATATTTTATAAGTTGACCTGAGGATATGTAATGCTGATTTCGAAAATTACAGATCTGCTCCCTTATGTGTGATCCCACCTATTTCACAACCCTGCGGGGCATTATAAGAAATCCACGGCATGGCTTCCCTAAAGAATATAGTTCCTGGCCTCGCCTCTGGTAGCAAGCACATCATGGCTCAGGTATATCTTGAATGATATGTGAAAACCAAAATGTGGCAGTAATGGGTGGAAATGGGTCTGGTCCCTATACCACAACAGAATGTTTGACTGGTTATTGGTTTGTATCGTGTCTTGATATCCTCTAATCTTTGCATGTTTGGTCCCCCATTAACAAGATCACCACCATGCCAACCATGAAACTCCATCAATACATTACAATGATACCAACAAACATTTATCAATGGGTTAACGCTCCATTTCATTTCACCACTTAGCACACTACTCTGAAATGTTAGTCACTTAGCAAGAGTGACACAAATATGAAGTTGAATTATTGATTAGACGTTCCCCAAAGTTCATGTTTATTATTCCAAGTCCGAACAACATACTTAAATGAATCATTGTATTAATTAAGTATTTTCATATTATGAAGCTGTTTAAATCTTAAATTATGTTTGTATGTACCTGAAGATGACAGTGATCTCATCTGTGCCACAGTGAAGGTCTGAGGAGGAGTACAGAGGGTGGGGGCTCCTTAACCTCATTCCTATTCATGCTAGGTGTCTATGGATTCATGCTTGCAGCTATTTGACATTATTAATGATGACTGACAGTTTCTTGCCGTTTCTCCAGGGAGGAAACTGATCATTGGAGTTGTCTCGTGTCAGCCCTTAATTAAGCAACTCAGGAGATGTATGCTCCTTTTTGGGGGTGAAATCTTTAATATCAATAATATGCCTCTATTATTCCACTCTCTATATATTTATTTTTACTTTGTAAATATTCTCTTTTTTCACTCAATAATCTGTGGGTTTTGTAATTATGATCTTTGACCTTAATAAATTCAACAGGCATGGATTATTGCACTAAGCATTAACAGAAGACGAGCAATTGGCTTTTAATTAAGAAATGTCATTGTTCTAAAGATGCGTATCCTATTGGATCAAATAGAAACCTAAAAATGGCTTTTTATCATGCCAGGGACAACATAAGCTTCAATTCAGAGGCTCGTCGTTTTAATAAAGCTCTGCAATAAAATTCCATTCTACACAAAATTACTGCATCAACTGGAAATGTTGGAGGAGCAGCTATCCCTCCCAGCTCTCCCCGAAGATCAATAGCATTCCTGGCTATGTCACGGAGGGCTCTGGGATCCCACCCTGATCCAACTCCCAAACCATATATCATTCATCACCAGCACGCACAGAGAACACTCGCAGTCAGAGAAGAAGGCTGACCTTTCCCTGCTGGGTACAGCCGATCACAGTAGCTAGAAACATCAACTTGTTCCAAAGGCAATTTCCATCCTACTTAAAGTCACATGTAATGCTGGACTGTGTACTATTTTCCTTCTGACTCTCTGCCTCTATATTTCTCCCGCCTACCCCAGAACACGACTTGAAGATGAGCGGGTCTCAGGCTGAGATCGAGGAGAAGGACTGTCCCCCACCAGAGGAACTGGAGTGTAAAATCTGTTACCAACGCTACAATGCCCACAACCGTAAGCCTAAGATCCTGGACTGCCTGCACCGGGTCTGCGTCCGCTGCCTCGTTAAGATCTTGGACATCGCCGACGGGACGGGCTTCATCTCCTGCCCCTTTTGCCGACACCAGACCGAGGTCACAGAGTACGAGGTGTCAGCCCTCCCCGATGATGCTATCATCATGTCCCACTTGGCAATGCGGGACAAATCCTGGAGCTCCGACCACAATAAGGAGGTGCTCCTGACTCCAACGAGTTTCTCCTCCTCCAGCCCGTCTCACGACTCCTCCAACTGCCTGGTCATCACTATAATGGAAGTGCAGGGGGGCTCACAGCACTCCCCGGGCCGAAACGGCAGCTCTGACGTCTACGCCGAGCAGAGCCTGGACTCGGTGTCAATGGGCTCCAATGGGCCGGTTGATCAGGACGCCCTGTCCAAGTTCTGTAATCATGTCCCGCGCATCCTGGTCTGGCTGCTGGGTTTCTTATACTTTGGCTCACTGCCTCTAGGAATTTACTTGTTGGTGATCCAGAGAGTGACACTGGGCATTGTGTGTGTTAGCTTGGTGCCATCGAGCCTGACAGTTTGCCTGGTCTACGGGTTCTGCCAGTGCCTGTGCCAGGGCCTGTGTGACTGTTCCTCCAGGGGCTGATGGGATGGGACGGGATAAAGTCAGCTGCAGTAAACAGGTATTTGATGTGTTTTACCCAAAGGGGAAGATGATGCGCTTTCCGACACAGACATAACAAATAATTGGCCAGTACAGAGACCTCAGGCCGCCTTCAGTCTTGGTCCGGTGCAACCCGTTTGGCCAACAGGAACAGAGCCCCCGACAAGATGTGTTGGTTGGAGCAGCGCCTCTACCTACATTTCTGTAATGTATTTCTGTAACCCATATTCGTTCTGTGCTGTGTATGAATTAGTTCGACATAACATTTGAGAGCAGATCCATAACTTTTGACTGACTTAATGACAGCACTGATAGAGTCCTTGGCCCTCATTTATCAACACTGTGTGCTGCCGAAAAATTGTGCATGCAATCGTTTTCAAGTGACACGTGGGATTAACATTAACAGTATTAACTTGGCTCTCCCAAGATGTTCCTTGGCTGATTAACCAATGAGTTTCAGCATTAATGGATAATTGTGAGTTCCCAATGACAAAAAGGGACGGAAATCAAAGTTTGGACACCAGTTAAAATCAAAAGGACACCAATTACTTTTTAGTGAGTGTTATTTAGGTCCATACTCTAGCATTCATGGCACTAGATGTTACCAAATATTTCTTCCTCGGTGCTCATTGGGATACTGGTCTTACCATCAGCTCATAAAACAATGCATGGAGGAAACGCATCGGTTCACTGGCATCTATCGGCTGAAGCTGTTGGTGTACTGCCGGTCTGTCTTTATATCCTGGTTGAAACACGACTCTTCCAGAAGAATGTAGTTGACAGGTCATGAATGAGCAACTGCAAAAATAGCGCTTTTCCAATTTCAGTGTACTGTTAACCAATGCACGGAATATTACAGGAAAAGGCTGAATGCATGTTAGTATGCAATGCACATCTCAGTGTAGACTAAACACAAATACAAATTACCAAATCAACTTTGAATTGGCCATAGTATTTTATGTCTTACCTATTTTACTGTCACAGCAATGGCTTTGGTCATACATGTGATGAGGTCGTCAGCATTGCTTTTTGAATGTGCCCTGCTCCTCTTCCTCTCTCTATCTATCATTGCGTTGAATGGATTTAGCACATTAGAGGCATAAACCAGACTCATATCTCAGGTTTTTTGATAGTCTTCGAATGTTAAGCAACAACCTACCCATTCAGTTCCTTGTCTGATTGAAAATAGCACCGGCTGCTCTGTCAGATTGTGTGCTACTGGTTGTAAAACACTACAAAAAGGTAGAGTTTATGGCTATGGGAGTCCTTCACGCTGTAAGTCACATCCTGCCATACTTAAGCCATGTGGATTTGTTGTTGTGTGGCACCTCAAGGTTGTGTGCATTATTCATGTGGCATCTTGGTTGTTCTTTTGCATGTAAGGCAAACACTCCCCTACGTATCACCATCCCGGCATATGGATTTCAGGAAGAAAGGGAACAATAAACTACGACGCTGTTTTAACGATTCTCATCATGTATAACTAGTTTTACATTTAGTTTCACATGTATGTAGAGAGAACGTTTTTATTTTTGATTAAAGCTTCGTCTGTGGGTTTCTAAAAAGTAGTTTGCCTTATAGCTCTGTGACAAAAAACACACATTTCAGTGTGTTAGATTCTCCGGAGACTTCTTGAGCTGCTGCAGTCGTACCCAGCAACGGGTGACATTTCCAGCACCACAAAAAAAAAGGTTAAGACTATAAATTGAGTGTTTCATTATGTAAGTGGAACTTTCTGTTCCTGAGCACGGTGTTTTATGAATTCACACTACTTTTGGGTGCCAACTTTCTTGTGCTCATTCTACATTGTACTCGTAGGAGTCCACCTTTTCTGTGCAATGTTGATACCTGAGGGCCCTGGGCTGTAAGAATGTTGATAGAAATAAACACACTTCAGGTAATTATATTCCTCATCAAAATGGATATGTCAAATTTGGGGGGGGAAAGGTTAATTTTGTACTAAACCCTTCCTCTACAGTTCAATGTCCAGTTAGTCCTCTCCATTCTCTGATGAGTGGTTCTACATTTTCTCTTCTTACCTTTCCTTTGTCAACTTCTTCCTCTCACTGTTCTTCTAGCTGTCTCTGTAGCCACTCCCTCCATGTTTTCCTGTGTTTCTTCTATGATCTACAGACTGCAGCTCTCAGCTTAGTGCCACACTTCTGATTACAGAAGCTACTAGACAATGAAATAAATGGAGAATTATTTTCTATATGTTGCGTCTGTACTTATTTCTATGTCTGCTGCCTGCCTATTTAGTTCATAACCATCAACATCGCTGTCAGCGCATGTTGATCTTGCAAAGTGTGTCCCATCAACCTCAACAAGCATGATGCTGTTGTTGTACTTTAAACCAATTAAATCACAAAGCTAGGGGGGCATTTTAATCTCCGGGCATTTTAATCTCCAGGCCACTAAATTTGTATAAGTCGATTGATTCTTCAAACCGTCACGAGACTGATGAGATAAGATCTGGCTGCACAAGATTTGAAGTGTTTCAAAGCGAGAGACAACAAAAGAACAATTTCTTTCACGCATAATGATGGTATTTCTAACTCAAAAAAGATGGATCGGCCTCTTGTTTTAGTTTTTTTTCAGGTCAATAACAGTCATAGATAATAAAGCAAAGTGATTAGGCTGATTTATACAGTACAACCAGCTAGAGACGGACTAGATTAGGAGCAAAAGAAAAAGAAAACAAAGGAAATTAGAGCCGAGAGACATCGACGGCAGGTCAGACAGTAGAAAGAAGATTTCATTTTCTGCCTGAGTGGGCAGAGCAGTAGCACAGTGCTCGTCAGTGGAGTGTTTGCACTGCCGGTTGTGCTGGCTGACATCTACAGGACCCTGCTTTCATCTTTCTGAGTGGCAGGTTACTTTTTTCTTTTCTTTTTTTAAACCTCCTCCCCCTCATCTGGGATATAAGGTACAGATATAAGAGGACACTGGATATAAGACATATAAGATATACCACAGACCTCACCTAACTGTCATCAGTTTGCATGTGGACTCTGTCTCTCTTTAAATTACACAATGTTTCCAGTAGAAGTGTAGTTTGTCAAGGACAAGATGTGAAGATAAAGAATCTTTGGGAATACAACTCATTTCCTGGGTTTCAGCTTTCAAATAGCAGCCAAAAAGTGGAAGAATCCTTAATTTCTTCAATTATTCACAAACACTAAAGATGAGGTCAGGGGTCACAACACCCTGACAATAGAAGGGGCAAACATCAATGCAATCCTATGATTATGTGAGATCACTGCGAAGGGTCCTGGGAAAGAAATGCTAACTAAGCGCGGAGGAGGATTTTGATTGGGAAGAAAAGTCCCCCGCTAGCATCAAGCAGCACGGTTCACGCAAACCTTTGACCTGGCTATATTTATACACGCATTCACTAAAATATTAAAAAATTTCAGGTGTTTCGAGGAGATGGAGGAGCATGAATTTGAATTACACATGAATAATGTAGTCGCAATCTGCCTTTTCTCTTTATAGCACACACTTAACACACAGTCCTTATCTTTTCAATTCATAAGGAGGCAACATGCACTCCAATCATCGAAGCTTGATAAGAATCAAATGAGAGCGAGAGGTTTTGGCTGGTCACTCATAAGAAAGCTGTGGGGATGTGGTAGCATTTCAGATTGGTGTGAAATGTGAGAGCCATAACATGTTAATGTTGTGGACTATAGTCAAATCTGATGGGAAAATGCTGCATCTGGTGCTTCAAACCAAACCAAAATCATTTGGATTTAATTATATACATGAGATTGACAGATGGAGTGTTAATGGATACATTATTTTTGCAAACAATGTTAGAAAAAAAAGAGATATTTTAACCTTCCTCACTGACATAACTGACTCATGTTGTGGTATGTTTTTCCAAAGCAGCACATTCATGCATGTTTTCCCATTATGGAAATGTGCCTGGTTATTTGGTTATTAAACTCCACCACCATGATGCAGATATATGAATGACTAGTTATGAATAGTCATTTTAACATAATGTGGACATAACGTTCTTTTTTATTTACGGGACGTTCACAGCCTTCCTGTATGTCCTGTGGAATTAATAGATAATCCCATTAATGTGCTTGTTTTAGTGTGTTCATCTGATAAGGAAAACCCAGATTGTCGAAAAAAATGATGGGCTAGATCCCATGTTATGTAGGACTATTGTCATATAAATACTTGGGATTCTTAATTGATGATTCTCTCTCTTTTAAACCTCACATTCAGCAACTTGTGAAGAAGTTGAAGTTGAGGCTGGGTTTCTATTTAAATAATAAGTCTTGCTTTTCTTTTGATGTTAAAAAGAGACTTGTTGCTGCTACTTTTATGTCTGTGATGGATTATGGTGATGTTTTATATATGCATGCATCTTCTTGATGTCTTCACTCCTAAGATACTGTCTACCATGGAGCATTGAGGTTCATAACCAATCTTAAGGCTCTTACTCACCATTGCTCCCTGTATGGGCTGGTTGGACTGCATTGTCCACCCGTAGACTGAATCTTTGGCATGTCCTTATTTATAAGGCAATTCTTAACGTACTTCCATCTTATCTATGTATGTTAATTCATCAGAAAAATGCTGGAAGCTACCGTCTTCGCTCTGACCCATGAGCAAGGCCTCCTCTTGCTATCTGTCCCTAACGTCCGTCTGGAAATGGGAAAAAGGGCTTTTAGCTTTGCTGCTCCTGCGGTTTGGAATTTGCTGCAGACTGATTTGGGTCAACGGGAGCCGGTCTCTTTAGGTGGTTTTAAAAAGAGATTGAAAGAGTTGGAGGAAGGTTCATCTGGTTGTAGATGTTTTTCTGACTGAGGTATGTGCACCTGTGGTGAACTGGGATATAATGACTTGAGTCTTAGTTTTACTAATTTCTTTTATTGTCTGTCACTGTTTTATGTTGTATGTCGGAAACTTTGTTAAATGTGCCTTTGCTGTCTTGGCCAGGACACTCTTGTAAAGGAGATGTTTTATCTTAATGAGGCTTTTCCTGGTTAAATACATTTTAAATAAATAAAAATGTTAAAAAACAATATAGCATAAAAGTAAGATATCAGTCTAATCATATATACAAGCAAAAGAAGGCAGAGGATCAAAGAATGACAAGATGTTTAGACTCTAGAGCAGTGCAAATGTCCTCCTTGCCATGCCTGTAAATTATTACATTATTAACTATGAAAATAACACATTAATCAATAATGACAAGAATCTTCAGGAGTTAGTTTATAATGAAGCACTTCCTGACGATGCATGACTCGTTTATTGAGTTGTAGCTGATCTATGACAGTAAATCTAACTAAAGTGGATGGAGTGTTTATCGGATTGACTTCACGCATGGTGGGTGTATAGATGAGGACTCGGGCTTTTGGGATTAATGGTTCTCAAAAAAGCTGCAACTTTCAAATGAGCACATTTTGAACGGGCACTGCAATAGTGGTTCATAACTTAAAACAATGCCTGTGTTATTTACAGCTCCAGTATAACCACTGCAGCACCTTGAAGGAGAAGTAACTGTACACCTTTAAGTGTTATCCTTTGTTAATATCTTGTTTTGCTGTCAGAGAATGAGGGAGTAGTCTAAGGTAATAGTACCTGTAAACATTTCTTTAGCAAGCTCTAGGCAATGAGTTAAATCAATCAAAGGAGGGAACTGGAAGAATCGCATATTTCTTCAATTAATCACAAACACTGAAGATGATGATGCTTACGATAGCACAGTGGTGAAAAGAGTACTCAGAACAACAACCACAGAGTAAAAATGCTCTGATAGACCTACAAGTAGGCTAAATGTTCTGCATTCAAAATCTTAGTGCAGTACTTGAGTGGCCTAAATGTACCTAGCTTCATTTCACCACTGCTAGGGCACAACATTGTAGCCTCTTTATTTTTTTCTCAAATTTCCAGGGGAGCATGTACCAGGACCCCACTCGAGAGTCAACCACCACAGACTCACACAATCCTGTAGGAAGCACTGAATACAATCTAAAATGAGGAAGGGAATTATTTTCCATCAATTACCATCACACACACACACACACACACACATCTCGCTTTCTCTCTGGGCTGTTGCTATAGATACACAAATAAAATTGTCAGCCCCACTGAGATGTTTTTCCCTGATGTGGCTTGAATGACAAGAGCTGCTGACAGCTGGAACACAGAGCACTGGCCGTGGAGCAAGGGCTAATACTGCCAGACGAATGCCATGTTCACCTTTGGCATGACAAATGAACCAATCATGACAGGCTGTACAAATTGGTGTTGCAGCACACCAATCATCACAGCGGTTAGATTCAAACTATGACGGCATTTAGACAGATGTAGAAACGGTTGCCATGGTGATTTGTTGGAATTGTCTGAGTGTTTGGGGGTTTTTTTCCCTCAGAAAATAGATGTAATCCATGCAGTTGTTGTCACAAAACGGATTAGGAGAAAAAAGTTGTTTTAATTAATACATAATGAGGTGATAATAAACATGACAAATGAACAAATCTTGCATTCCTTTTCTTTTGTATATTATCGCTATGGCAGGTCTGAACAAAGTGGCGACAAACATCTTTTACTAGAAATCAATTAAGTTATTGGCTGCATTTGAAGCAGGAAGTAATACATCCAATCACAGTAATTATCAGACAATAATCAGACAATACACAGGCAATTTAGTGGTATCCGCACAGTTGTGGTCTTGACCGTTTTTTAAGTAAGTCTCTTTGTCTGAGAACAGGACAGAGCAAAAGTGAGGCCAAGACGAGACCTTCAGAAAGGGGTTTCGAGTCGTACGACGCTGGAATCAGCAGCAGACATCAAACAGTAATGAGCTGCAGGAATACAGCACATGTAGCATCGTTGCCACGGATACAAGCAGGTAAGCACCATAGCTACTGTAAGAAAACTATGTTTAGGGGTTCAGGGAGCGGCGCGTTTGGGATTTGGGACGCTGCCTTTGCGTTTCTCCTATACGTGTTGCCTGGGGTGCACAAGCAGTGGGCGGGACTAGACTGAGAATTGCGACGTCTCAACCCGGAGAAACCTTGCTCTATTGTCAATAAAACGCTTATACATATCCTTTCAAGTTGAACTAATTCTTGATTGGTTGGTCGGGAAATTCTGTAAACAATTAATTAAAGAAGATGTTGTAAAAACAGTGATGGTGAAGTTTTAGAAGGAGATGTTAAGTGTATGAAGATGAGAAAAGAACAGAGGGAAAAAATGACAAAGAAATGTGAAAATTAAAGAACAAATAACTTCAGACATCACAACCACAGCCAGAGCCCAGTCCGGAACCTCTCCCTCCTCCCTATCCTTCATCCTCAGCCTCAACAGAATTCGCACAACTCGCCATCAGTCCAGAGACTCCAGGCGGTCTCTCTTTGGAACACTGGCCTACCTGACGAGCCCCGCACACACCAGAACCAGTAATATGTGTGAAATACCATTCAACCGTAATGATCCCAGTGTTGATAGTTTACAGATTATCAAAAGAAAACGCTGAGTAGGCTGGTAACGGTGTGCTTTAGCAGAAACAAAAGCATCAGCTGCGCATGCAGCAACGCTGTCACAGAGCAAACGGCAAAACAAAAGGAAAACAAAATGCAGAAGTCAATTTTGTTGATAATCATGATGATGAAGATGATGTGTTTGAACCCGCCTATGAAATGTGAATAAGATGTGTATTTACCTTCGAAGACAATCAAAGACTTGAGGCTTCTGAGGGCATGGAGGACGAGGTCGAGGAGGAGGAGGAGGAGGAGGAGGAGGAGGAGGACAATTCAAGAGGAGAGATGGTGCCTGCTAAAGGACTGCAGGCAGAGGAGGGACGTAGAGGGGAGAGAGGAGAGGAGATGGACGGCAGGGCTGAACACATCACCCACACTGATAGCACAGGACACACACACACACACACACACACACACATCCTGATATGCAGGCACAGACTGTTAATGCAGGAGGAAATAGAAGGATGTGAAGGGACTTTTTTGTGTGTTTGCAGAGCATGCAAATCTGTCATTATAGCATCTGAAGATAGAAAACATATTACTGCTATCTATGATAAATGGAATATTTACAGCCTACGGTTTTTACAAGAAAAAAAAAAAAAGAAGAACAAAATAATCCTTAAATTCAGCAGGGACCGACTAGAGGCAAATAACCAGAGCCATAATATCTATTCCAATACATTTGCATTTCAAATAAAAAAGTTTCACTGCTCCCAAAACCTACAATCAGCAGGGTTTATTGAACGAGTAAATGGCACAATAAAATGCAATGTTTGGCTCCGGTAATGTTTAGTATGCAGATATTGCCTAACAGTTTGTTAACCGTTTGTTAGCCAGGATGAGTACATGGGAGAGAACACAGCATCATCATATCAAGAAAGTCAAAAAGAAAGGAGATTACCTCTTCTGTTCTCCCCCACTCAGACCGGGTCTAAACCAGTCAAGATCGTAAAAGGAGAGTTGGGTCCTAATTTAGGTCGTAAAGCAAAAGACCTGGAATGCATCAAGGGGGGAAGGGGAAGGGCCCTTTCAAGCACACTAACTGCTGTCTGCATGGCAGAGAGAGCATCTCGGATTCAACTCACCCACTGCATGAAGGTACATCAGTCCTCTACTGAAAACTGCGTCACTGATAAACAAATACCCGTCTCCTGAAACCAATATGGACACCTGTCTCAACCCCAGTGAAGAAACCAACAACAATCGGAGGCCTAGGGAGTGCCTGTGAAGGGGAGCTCAGTGCTGAGTTTGAAAGTAGAAACTAGATAACCATTGAATATGGCACCACCTGGACCGAGGCCAGGAACAATTTCCGTTGCGACTCTCACCATACGATGAACCGACTGGCTTTAAATGTGTCCGACAGCGGTTCTCCTCCGCCGAACTGCTGAGTAACAAGAATTGTGCCGCTTTATATTCCGGTATAGTGCTGACCCATTGCCCCCTGTTTCTCACCCCATGCAGAAATCATACCTGTTTTACTAGGTACTGTGCTGAGGGAACTCTGAAGTGGTGCAATGAGACGTTTGATATTACACAGACGACTGATGGGTAAGAGAAATCGTGGTTTAAACACCAGACTGCAGCCAGAGCTGACACCTGGTGGTCCTGAGGTAAGAGGCTTCTGTCAAAACTTTCAAAACAGTGAAATGGCACATGAGCTGATATTGCCTTTCTATGGATGGCATTGCAATGCAAGCAAGCCGCCCGGGAAGTGGTTCACCACAGAACCAGCAGACAGCTGACCACAACATCAGGAAGCTTCAGTCCGTCTGTCTATAGTGATGCCATCGTAGTATCCAGGGGAGTGCCAGATAGATATGGGGCTTGAAATCAAATTGAGACACGTTTTGAATCAGTACGGTTTTGGTGGGCGACAATAAACAAAAGTGTCTACTGGATCAATGGCATAAATTAAAACGACAACGATGTGTTCATTATACCCGTGATGCAATAGAAGGCCTTGCATGGACAAAACCAGCCTCATGGCTTGGCAAAATAGAATGGCCTTAGACCTTAGCATTTCTGTCCATAATAACCAAAACGTTGGGTTGTCACTACAGTCTTGATCCTGTGTGGATGCTGCTGCATCCCCTGCATCCGCGGACTCCTCCTCAGGGAGCTCTCCTGAGGAAGGCCGAACACGACACTACTCGCAGTCGCAGTGTCACAGAGATGCTCAAGAGATCAATGGGCCAAAGTCAAAGAGACACACGCAGCAACACTGTTGTCATTGCTGGTGATTCCACACTTTATTAAACATAGGAAAATGAAGAGCTAGAAAGTCAATGAGTGTTTGTCAATTCATGCATTCTGAGTGGTGGAGTCAGATAGTAGATGGATTATCAAGTGCAGTGGAGTGGGCCGATCGATGGGAAATAGATTGGAGCGTTATCTTGGACGAAGTTGACTTCAGATAAAATGCTGCGTTCAAGTGTGGAATGTTGAGGCACAGCTGAGCCAAAGATGTAGCCTCACATGCTACTCCGACATCAGGGGTTAAAATCAGATTAACCTGCCTGGGGTAGTTTCCGGGGTATAGGTCCGTGGCAACGATGGTCGTGTGAAAGTGATGTTTTGAATAAAGGAACTTACTTTGACTTCTTCCTGTAGTTTTCCTAATCGTATTGTGCCATTCAGGATCCTGCTGACAAATCCCTGCTTTTCCTGCTGAAGAACGGAAGCCTGGGAAGGTAGAGAAGGAAGACAGGGGGTTACTGATCTAAAACAGGAACACAAAGGGGACACACACACACACACACACACACACACACACAATTGGATGGAGGAAGTACGGGATTATGGGAGGGATGATGAAGGAAGAGAAGGAAAGAGAATTGAAACTGTTGCCAATCAACAGTAGTCCGGTGTGAGCTATACAAACACTACCGCAAAGTATCCTTATTTTACATTAATAGAACCAATCAAAGTTTGTAGGTGTGCAGAAAAATAAGAAGGATACGAAAAGGATACAAATACAATACATCATTAAAACAATGGTGAAACATCTGTCAGCCTACAAAGCACAGCTAGTGCATCATGAAAGAACTTTAACTCAAGCTTGTGCTGTAAAATGAAATGGATGCACATTACAATTGAAACAAAATGAAAGATGTTTTGTATTGTGCCGAGAACATCAGATCGTGTCTTGGATATTAACATAAACGCAGTAATCCTGAAGGTCACAGCCAGACAATGAAGGCGACCATGATTGTCCTTCACTTGAAGAGCCAGTCCTCTTCAAATCTGCTCCTAGAAACAGACGCTCCTAATGTAATCTCGCCACAATAATATATTTACTGTGCGCATGCACAGACACACACATTAATCGTAGTCACTCTGTTTTCTTCCAGACAAATTGGTTCTTGTTATCTTTAGACCTGTTACCTCTAATATGGTGTCAGTCTGACCTTCCACACATGATGGGCTCTGGCTTTTCCTCTAAAAAGCCGGCCATGGCAGAGTCCCTGAATCTATTAACATTTACCAGAAATGTACCTTTCTCAGTTCCTCTGCCACACACTCGGCCAACCGAGCCAAGTTCTATTTGTTTCAGATTAGCAGGTATTTGTTTTTTGGTTTGTCATAGCTTTGACCATATGTTCTATTCTCTATATATTCATCTACTAACATGGCAGAGCAACTCCTTTGCCATGGTATAATTATACCCACAAAAAAGACTCTTCCAGTTCAGTACCAAGGCTGTGGGAGAACAAAAAGTCCTATTAAAAGAATATAAGTCTTTTGTTCATCAGTACAATGCTCAACAGTGAGAAAATGACATGTTCTTACATGCTAACTTTTCTATGATTTCATGCCTGATTATTTCTTGCTGAATACACTCAGTAGAGTACAGATGTCAGCCAGAACTCAGCACCGAGGAGCTGTTTCCTCAAGACTCTATTCTTTCATAAATAATGAAGCGCTTGACCCTGGACCAAGATTACACGGGTGCTTTTCCTTCTGGGACGTGCCACAATGTCTGCTGTGGTGAAAGTGTCCATTGCAAGCACAGGTAAGTACATTCTGTGCCATGTTTAATCCGTCCCACTTATCATATTCCCCGGCCTTATTTGCGGTATCATCCTGACTCACAGCTGTGCTGACATGGAGAGTGCCCTCAGGAGGCAAGGGAATGCTAAATGACAAACACACAAAAACAAAAGGTTCCTGAGATCTTTGAGGACCCTCTGCCCTCTGCCCTCTGCCCTCTGCCCTCTGCCCTCTGCCTCTGCCTCTGCCTCTGCTGACCAACCGCCATCAGCCACATGCTGCACGGCTGCTCCGTGTTACTCAATAGCCTAAACTGATTCATACAGCGTTGAGTTTCCATTTGACTATTTGTGAATATGGAACACTGCAACCAATCCAATATAACAAAGTTAATATAGTATAAAACAGTGCAGTAGAATATAGGGTGGTATATAAAATATAAATTGAAGTCACTACACTTAACATTTCCATACTACTTTATGCTAAACTATTTATGACTTTATGTATGTTCTTATATTCATATATTAATACAGACAAACACTAAGTATCATTACTCAATCATATTATGTATTATACAGTGTTATAGTAGATGACATCTCACTCTTGACTGACTTTGCATCTACAAATCACAACACTATGTATTGCACCATTAGCTGAAGTACAACACTGGGTATATATAATTGTTTTAATCTATATTCTGTTTTCTTTTTATCTCTACTGAATTTCCCCCCGGGGGATCAATACCGTCTTGAATTAAATGGATACAAAAATGTTGGTTAGCCTTTGGAGGCAAATACATTTCTGGGATTCAGGTTTTTAAGGCTAAATCGTCGTCTAGACGATAGCAGGTGGGTTTGCGAGATTGTTTACCTCCATGCAACCAAAGTTTTCTCAAACATGATTGTAGTCTGAGTAGCACTGACCCAGCAGGAACCAGAATGCTTCTGAAACCCAAACCTTGTTCCACTGCATTCATATGCAGCTATCAGTGTCTGAATTATCATGTGTAATACCTAAACCTTCTGCAGTGTCAAAAGTCCAAAGTGTAGTCCCTTGTTTCCCTGCAGTCATAGAGGTGTCAGGGACATCACTTGTACGTACACACACAGGCTCACTAGGGTGTCAGCAGCGCTGCTACTCCACGTGAATCATGTGTACTATGGGATGTACAAAATCTTTCAACACGATCAGTAGCATTGGTTGTACCATTTGTAATAGTTGGTCTCTCTCCAGGGAAATGTGCTCAGCCACAGAAATGACAGCTCCCATGTATTGCCGAGTCTTTTCCTCTTTCAACACGCACTCTTCCTTCTGTCTCTTCAATACACTCATCCTCCTCTCAGCTTTCCTGGACGATGGAGAGACGGGAGAGAAAGAAGATTTTAAAGAAAACAGATGGGGGGAGGGGGGGGGGGGAAACAATGAGACAAAAAAAGAAAAGGAGGATGGCAACAAAGAAAAATAGGAGGAAGAATAAAGTGGCAATTGAAGAACGCTGGTGGAAAAAATGTCTCAGGGGTTAAGGGAAACACACAGGGCAGATAGAACGGTTGAAAACCAGGAATACAATACAAAGAGTTAACTGGATGATATCTGGAGACCCTGCCTCCATGACACTGTTGGCTCATCAAACACCTTCTCACAATCTTCACACTTCCACAATAATCTCAGCCCAGGGTCTGCAGGGAGCAGAGGATGGTGGCAGAGACCAGAATACATTTTAAAACAGATGTAATCCCTGACCAAAATAAATGATGTACTGTTGGAAAATAACCTGATGTGAACTATGGTAAGATGGGAAATGCTGTTGAAAAGTCACTCGGGCAACTTCTGCTTATGTCTGTACAGATTGTTAAATACCTCTAAGACGTCATTTTGGTTGTACTTTTTGGGTGGAAGGGGGATTTTTTTTTTTTTTTATAACATGGGATAAAACACTGTACAAAAAAGAGGTTGTGAGCATGCCTCTAGTTCTCACACACCGTTGACCTTCCCAGAAACCAGAGATCAAGCTACCAGCTCAAATCTCACTTCAGCATAAAGGGAGAGTGCTAATTAGCTAAATTGGATTTAGTGGTTGGCGATTTGATTTAAGGATGTCTTCATGGGATTCTTTTTTTTCCCTTTTTAGTTCAACTAAACTCTCTGGGTCACACTTTAATTCAATAATTATGAGGTAAAATTGTACAACCATTTTATGCCCTGCAAACCCACATTTTATTTTTTTCCGCCTGTCGAGGTTAAAGTCGAACAGAAACGAATGGGAGGTCACTAAACTCCATGTACTCATGAGAATAATTGAGGCGTGAGTTTCCATGTCTTAATAGGTGCAACACAATTAACAAGAGGGTCTATCCAACAGTTTGTACACTCCTGAGGAGCAAAATAAGCAAAAACACCTGTGTGGGTGGACAATAGGTGTGAAGGGAATTTAAATGCTTCTATGTTTACAATGTAATAAAAACAAACAGTGTATATATTCCATTGCTTTGGGCTGAATAAGATAATAAAACATGCAAATGATATTATCTGGCCTATTATTGACTGCACACTTTAGTCTCATCAACAGCATTAGTAGCAAGAGCAGTATTAATGGGGACAGTAGCAGTACACTGTCAAAATAAAGCGTCAAACATTTCTTTGAGGAGACTGGCATGTCATAGCATCATGTAATGTGTCGGATGATATCAGACTATTTATTTGTATATTTAGTACCTGTTGGCTTGTTTGTTGAGACCCTGCTCAGCCTCCATTCTCGTTATGTCCGCAGTCAGGTTGGCCTTGTCCAGAGCCAGACTCCTATTCTCCTCTTGCAGGCTGGACAATCTGAGAAGTAACTCGTCCATCTCACTTTTATTCTGACTCTCCTGCTGCTCCAATTGTCTGCGAGCCAAGAGCAGATTGCACGGCACATTATAACAAAACATCTGGGCCTTGCTGAACACCTTTCAACAAAGAATATTGTACACTATAAATTGTACAAACCTACATAGATTTTTACGACTAACTTTCCCACCTCTATCAAACATGACCAATGTACCAACAGCGAGGACTCCGTACGACATTTGTCACGCCCCTGTGCCACTGTCTACTGCAATTAGCAGTGCAATGCTTCAGGCGCTACTCTTGTTTGTTTGTCTTGTCTTATTCTTGTTTTGTCTTCGACAAATCTATTTTAAACTGAATAAATAAGAAACTGAACTAACTGAATGTGCCATGTGGACAATATCAAGGACGCTGTAGACCCTTTTTCTATATACAGCAAGCGAGAGAGTTTGTCACAATGCCTCAATGTGTGTCACTAATAAAAACTACTGAGAGTTCATTCATTGTCTTGTTCTTACCACGCAACACAAAGTTAAGAAGCAGAACCTTTTCTAATACCAACTGAATAACCTTTTAGAGAAATACATGTTTAAATGTTTCAAATGAGACATTGTAGGCGTACCGTCTGAGTTTCCCAGCTATGTTGCAGTGTTCGTCCCAGGTGACGGCATCCTTGAGACGGGCCTGCAGCACTTGGACCTCCCTTCCTTTTTTCTGCAACTCTCTCCTGCTCTCTTCCTGGTCCTCCTGCAAACGCTGGTTTTCCGCCTCTGACAACATCAGCTTCTTAGACACCTTGGACACTACAACGCGAGGGAAGGGAAGCAGAGTTCTGCTTGTTTACGCGGAACACTGTTTACATTAACCCTGTGCTGGACAGCCTCCGTTTCAACTTAAAAAACACTAAATCAGCGGTTCTTGTTTCCATTTCAAGCTGCTGTGTCACATTCTAATGTATAAAGTAACTGTTAACAGCATGAAATACAGCAGAATTGTAACTGAAATCGGATCGGAACTTCTTCCAAAATCTTCTTGTTATTATCTTTTATCCTTATTGTTATAGTGTTGAAAAACACACACACACAATCTGCTGTGGGCTACAGATCTGTGGTGCTGCGTGTTCGCGCTGTGCCACTCTGCCCATTCCAGCTGCTGCGCTCTGAGATACCGACAAAGTCGCTACGGATGTACGGCTTTGAGGTTGTCTTTGTACCTTCAGAATGGTGTCTGCTGTGGCTGGCCTTGGCCTTAACGTGCTGAGCCTCGAGCTGATCCATCAGAACCTGGTTCTCCTGCAATACCAGCAGGGCCTGTTGTTGTAGCTGATGACTTACGGGGGGGCAGGGGGGTGGAGAGGAGAGAGAGAAATATTATGTCTAAAGCAAAACGCTGCTGTAATATGGCAGCATGAAGAATCACAAGCTTGCCTTATATAGGTACTGAATAGGTTGTAGCTTTTTTTGAAATATAAATGCCTTTTATTTTAAAAGCCAAAGTCTGAATGTACATGTGGGCGACTGTGGGTCAGTTAGCAGGAGGTCCGTCTTTCAACCAGAGGGTCGATGGTTCGATCCCCGCCTAGCCCTTGTCGATGTGTCCTTGAGCAAGACACTTAACCACAAATTGCTCCCCGTAGCTGTGTCTACGGTGTAGTAAGTAAGTCTCTTGGATAAAAGCGTCAGCTAAATGAAATGTTATGTAACACTACACTACACACTCAACACTAGGCATCACAAGTTAATTGAATGTTTTTGTGGAAAAACCACAACAGACACACATGAATATTCCAAGCAGAGAATCGTCTCACATGGTAGGACGCCGCAAAAGGACACAACATGTATTGTACTCTAGTCTACAGTAAGAAAAGTATTTAAACGTTGATATCAAGTTGATACACAATTTAAAACGGGTTCAAATGCCTCCATCGGACTATATCTGACATGTCAGAGCGATTCACAATGAATAGACACGGTAAGTATAGGAGTCAGCATTCAGTACAAGCCGGAGTGGTGACAAAAGACACAGCAGTGATGGGGAAGATATAGGAGCACAGCAGAAGAGATAAAGGCTTTACTACTTTTATGTCATTCGTTCACACTATATAAGCCCAGAGACGGGCAAGCAGGGGTGCAGAAGAGAATAAAAGGAGGCATTTAATGTTCACTACATCAGGGGAATGAATGGTGACGGCCAAGGAAGTGCTGATGGTGCCGAACAAATACACATGCACAGAGAGAATATTTATTCTTACCAGTTCTTCTGGCTGACCCCTTCGGTCTTTGCAATTTCACCATGGAGTCTCTCATTTTCTTTGATTATAGCCTCTACATGAACACGCAACTTCTTCACCTCCTCCTGTGGCAAGCAGACAAAGACACGTGTGAATCTCTGATTTCAAGGACAGCCAAACAAAACCCCCCAAAAAGGAAATCCTCTACTGTGCTACCAACCCTCTGCTAAGGATCAATGGTCTTCCTTCCAAGACAAGAGCCTTGATAGCAACTAGCTGGGTGCACCAGTTCTCTAGGGGCCTGTGCCATGAAGCGAGATAAGTGAGTTAGCCAGCTATCTTTTAGATTAGATTAGAAAGCTTTAATAATCCCCAGAGGGGAAACTCATTTGCCACCAAATCATCTCATATGGACAACAATAGACATAGTTTCCACAGGGCACAACCGACGGAAAAACCATTCCAGCGAATAAATAACACCATAAAACGCCATTTGAGACATGAAAACATCAGAAAGGTGCTAGATCTAAAAAACCGCATCTAAATGTTATAAAACGGATAGCTGCTGGAACAAAAGACCTTCTGAGTCGTTCAGTGGAGCTACTGAATGAGCCTCTGAGCACATTAAAAACACACGATCGGTTTTTGTTTGGCCTTGTTCTCTTTTCTACAGTCGAGATCAAAGTCTGGGGTGAGGCCGAGCGAGCCTTTCTGATCATCTTATTGATCCTGTGTTAATAATCCGCAGTAATGCAGTCTACCCCCCCAGCAAAGAACAGGATAGAAGATTCCCTGATTGTATTAGAACATGAAGAAGCTTTGTGCTGATATCGAATGATCTCAGCTTCCTCTCAAAGGAGTCCAAGTCTTGACTGAGACTTTGTAAATGCAGTATCAGTGTTCTTTTTAAATAGATATTTATTATATATTATATTTATTTATTTAAATATTTACATGACTTGACACATCTGCTGAGATCACTGGGGAGAGCTCCTCTCTGAACTTAACTAGCATAGTCTTCCAGTACAATAAGCAGGCTCACTTCTAACAGGGGTAGTTGGCAATGGAAACCTAGAGCTAAGCTAAACTGTTCTGGAGCAGGTCAACTCCAGCAGATCAGATCAAAACATCTCAACAGCCCCTTATACTGAACAATCAGCTCACTGGAAAAAACGCAGTCATCATTCCAACAGGATCATCATTTATTTTTGATTAATAATTGAAAATATAACCTACAACCTCTGTTGTCTTTTACTATGAAAATATTCCACGCACCGTTAAACAGCTTTGCTGGTGATACATGTGACATTCAGTCAGATAAATCTGTGTGTTGCAGGTTTTGATCACATGCATTACATATATCAAAAGGCAGCACATTCAGCGTTTGCTGCTTATGTTTCTGATAACACAAAACATTCTCCTAAATGGTCAGAGGACAGATGATAATAGTGGATAATAATAAGAAACACACACACACACACATACAGTTTCTCACACACACACTTTACCTCAGTGGTTTGCCGAAGTGCATCATTCTCGTTCATCCTGTCTTCATAGGCCAGCACCAAAGGAGATAAATACTTCATGTCAAGCTTAAAAAAATAAATAAAAAAGGACAGAGAGAAATTATCCAAATTGGCCACAACATCAAAACATTGTCTCTATTCACATATGCGGCTTATCGAAGGAAGGAAAATCCTTTTCCAGCCCACCAGCCACAGCGGTTGGTAAATCTGAACCACACAAGGTGCAGATGGGCTTTATTTTCTTGATCTCTCCAGCAGGAGTCCAGTCACTGTGAACACATTGTGAACAACATGGCTGCATGCGTTGGTCATTTGAGTGGTAATGCACACTCTTCTCCTTCTGCAACTTTTTACTGAAGCTGAGCTTCCAAACTATCAGACCCGTTATGTGCCACCAGACTGAGTATGTATGATTACACATGTTAAACCTGCATCAATCTGCTGAATAAAAAAACTTGCCTATTAAACTAGCAGGCAATCTTAAACAGATTGATTTGTTAATGTTGACTATTAAGCAGCCATACGGTTAGAATTCTGCCCTGCCATATTAAAGTAATTTACTTCACAGCTATATAAAGATACTGACCAGCCAGGGAGGAGGCGACCCTGTCTTTGGTAAGCCGCTGATTCTTGAACTCTGGATGAAACACAATAAGAAAGTTAGTCATCATACAAGTGGAGCTATGGTTGATATGGCAGCTTTAAATGGTGTCCTTCCCACAAAGTAAATAGAAAAATGTTGAAATGGTGAGAGGATTAAAGTCTGCTGCTTCTTGTGGACAGGTGCTTGGGGAAATTCATAGGGAAGCTCCACCCCAGCTCATTCACTTTGCTCGGCTTCTGCCAATCGGCTTGTAGCTCCGTCACTTCGAGCTAAACACTCTACGAAGTCACGACTGTTTGCTGTCCTGGCTCCTCATTGGTGGAACGAGCTCCCCATTGACATCAGGACAGCAGAAAGTCTCTACACCTTCCGTCGCAAACTAAAAACACATCTTTTTCGACTCTACCTTGAATAGGGAAGGTAGCACTTCAGTAGCACTTAAATGTCCCTTACTGATAGCACTTTGTAGTTTAACTTTAGTGAAGAAATTGTACTCGCTTGATTCTTGTTGTTCTGAGTTTGGACTCATGGTTTAATGCACTTATTGTAAGTCGCTTTGGATAAAAGCGTCAGCTAAATGACATGTAATGTAATGCAAGCCAACATTTTCTAAATCGCAAAGAACATTATCGTTTATAACTACAGAACAAATGGGAAATCAAAAGTAAACGGCAATGTTAATGTGGTGTATGGAAGCAGACAAAAATTCTAGCTTGCCCAATTTAACAAATCCAGATTCATCTTATCTCTTATTGTCATTCTCGGGATGAAACTACTTCCTAATCTTTTCCTTTATCTCTTGCTTTCACCAGCCGTCAGTATTGAGGGCGAGCAGAGACATCCAGCAACAGCAGAAGCAAACTGGTAGTGATGAGAGCAGAGATCTCTTGGTGTGAAGACATAGCATGAGGTGGCCATGATTAAAGCCACAGGCCAGCTTTCTTCTGCAGTGTAAAACACACAATAAACCAGAATGGACACACAGCCACAGACAGGGACAAGTGACTCCTTTAGTGCAACACATCTGATAGAAGGACAGACAAAAGAAAAGCCAGATTTAGCTCATCGGGGATTCGGATCAAAGGCAGATTTCTATCTTGAAGGCTTGCTGTGAAAATAAAGTGATGTACTTTGTCATAGATTTGGTATAAAAATGCTGATTGAAGTAGACTGAGGGGAGATGATTGCATTACAGAACACATGTTCTCCTATCGGTGAAGAGCGTAGAGGACTCCACTAGAACAGATACTCCTGTTGTCGTTTAATTCTGGCAACATGAGCCAGAATGGTAGGGGCTGATTGATACCAGAAAGGGCCCTGGTGTCATGAGGAACCGTTCTACAGGTGCGCTTTTTAAGGCTGCCTCCATTAGCCTTCTACAAGAAGTCTCTCATGCAAGGCGTGAGCTCATAACAGGGCCTACAATCAGGTTGCAGGAGGTCTCGTTCATAAATTGTCAATTTGGGAAACCGAGATGAGGTGCGACGCAGAAGGTGTTACCTCCTGTTTGGACAGCGGTCTGAAGGAGGTTTGGTAGCGGCTCAGCTCCACATTCAGACGGTGGACTGTCAATTTGAGGGCGTCATTTTCATCCACCAGCTCCTGAGCGTGTTGCCTCAGATTCAGTAGCTCCGCCTGGCTGCCTGTAAGCACAGCTGATCCGGTTATACATATTTTCGAGACGTGCTCTTATTCAGAATGCTGCGAGAACTGAAAAGAATACACTCGATTGATTCAGGAATTAAAAATTATATTTATCGCAAACAAGAAAAGTCGAGGGCTTAGTGGCCTAACTATACATACAATACCCCTAGTTTGCTGTTCTAGTTTCAGAAAGAAGGGAACAGCGAGGGCTGGTGTTATCTAAGACAACTTTAGTGATGGCTTTGGTCTTTCTTCAGCATGACTTTGTCTCTCCATGGGGTCTGCTGACTGACCCTGAACCCTTCACCCTCGGGGTATAGTAAAGAGAACATAATGAAAGCTTCAGTGAATAGTACTTTTCCATGCTGCATCTTTCTGCCCACCGGGAGGTCGGAGTCTCTAAGCACCAAGCCAACCTGCTACCCATTTAAACCGCCACTTTTCCATCCTTCTCTAAACTCTTCATGATTTTCCTTTTCGTGTTTCATTACTCCGACGCCTTCTACTTCTACTCATAATGCTGAGGAGTTGCTGTGGAGCTCAAGGGTCAGATCCACATCTACTCACAGCCGTATCTCCAGCTCCCTCCTCCCTGGTGCGACTCGCCGCTTCACTCCCTCTCCCTTTCCTCCCCTCCCCCTTCTATTGATTATTTTTCTCCCTCACGTCATTCCCTTCTGTCCGTCTCCTTGTGCGTCGCCAGCGGCTCGTCCAATCTACCTGCAGATGACCTCGGGTTGGAGGAGGCTTGGCTGTGACTGATCTCCTGCTCCAGCCGTTGCAGCCGCTCCTCCAGTAGCTTTTGTTCATCTACCATCCTCGTGTCCTCCACTGGCAAAGCCCACGCTACCTCCCTCTGCACCTCATTGCATGCCTTGCTGAGCTTTGGAGACGGCTGGGTGGGAGGTTTCAGGTTTTTGGCTTGGCTGGGTGGTTCGGTGGTTAGGATGGGTAGCTCGGCTGTAATAGGGAGGGTCAATACTTTGACTCAAAGTACACAAACATTGTCTCAATGGAATAAAACGTGAAAATCTAATGTATTCCTAAAAGATGATGTCATTATGGGAATGTGTGTATTAAGCAGAGCTTTTTTTGAACCTTTTATGTTAAAGTAATCTGACAGTTAAAACTAACTGTATAAAAATACAACATAAACATTCGTAATAACCTAACCAACAGAGGGCATATTCCCGTCAGACAGCACTTTTCAGTTGTCACATGACAGACAATAATAATTGTCAAAATGACAAGAAGACCCACAGCAGGCTTCTTTGGGACTTACACCCACACGGCACATCTCCCCGACTTCCAGGGCTCTTCCTGACAGAGGCTTTCTTCTTGGTAGAATCTACACAATGGACACCGGTTTCCTCAGGAAGATCTGAGAGATAAGAGAACAATCAGTAACCATACAAAAAGGCAGTGCCAATAGGACGAGTGCTGGATTAAAGAAATATCTCGTAAATGCATTTTAGGGACACGTAAAACATTTTTCGAACGGGGAAAGCGTGAGGCCAGCTTTGGTAACAACAACTATATAATGATTTTAATGATGTGAGGTACATTATGTCTGCTGTGAAACGACATAGAGTTGTATCTTTGTCGTCCTCTCAAGCCTGAGGAGGATCCGTATGAAGAATAGCCGAGTCACCATTTATTTTCGTTTCCTTTGTATGGGAGAAAATTCTGAAATCCAATTGCACATCTCTTTATATATCATCCATTACATTGATTTCGCAGCATGTTGTTTGAATGATTTTTATGGATCATTTGCTACTTTTTAAGAGTTTTTTTCTGGTCTGTAAGCAATTTATAATTATAAACATTCCAACTACTGATACATATTGCTGTCTACCCACCACAATATTGTCTGTTGAAGGTATTCATCGTCACCACCATCTTTTCACACCAGTGGTTACAACCAGCAGGAGTACCAACTGATGTGCTTTTAATGTGACCGCAATGTGTAAACCGATTTAGAAAAGTCATACCCTGTCAGAGGCAGTATGTTTGCCCGTGACTATTTCCTACAATCTCTGGATCTACAAACATAAATAAAATCTCAAAGTCTGACCAGTAAATACACCAAAATCAATGTATGTCCAATGCATCAAAAAAGCTTGAGTAATTTGTTATTGCTTCCAAAAAGACTCATTGAATATCTACCATGTGTAGATATTGACGTCTGAAGTTGTTTTATTGGGCTGTAAGGTCACGGCTCGGGTAAATGTACAATGGATAGCCTCATTAAACTTTACACAGCATTTGGTCTTATTATAGGTTGGGTTATTTTGCCACTACTGACAGATTATGAGTAATTACCTGGAGAAGGTGCTCTTCTGCTAGACATCTGAATGAGCTGTGATGTACTGGGCTGAAAGACAGACAGGCCAAACCAACAGACAGGCAGTCAGAGACGGATAATGAGAAATTCTTTTCAAAGAGATTTCCAAAGCCCCGCTGCCCGGAGCCCTTTTGTGAAGAGACCACTATGCCCATCATGGCCATTGTCGAAATGTGGAAAATAAAATCTTGTTGGTGCGTTTGCAGCATTGCTCTGAATCCCCAGAGACACATTAAGGCCATGTGAAGGGAGAAAAGAAAAGAAAGAATGAAATACAAGAACGTGGCAGACTGAACAGTGTAATCCACTATTGGTTCAAGGCATAATGCTCAAATGATTAGAAAATAAACTATATTCATACGCTAAGCTGGCTGTTGATTAAGTACATCTGATGCGGTTTAATTCAACAGTCTTGCAATAACAAAGCTACCTTCGTAAAAGGTTCTGATTCGACTGTGTGGGCACAGTGGAGCACTGCATGCTTTGAACAGAGGTGTGTTTCTGTTATTCTGTTACCCTCGTTAATATAAATGGAATGGACAAAATGTTTTCAGCTCACTTACTGGAGAAAAAAGCAGCAGGCAGCTAGACTCTGAGAGCCTGAACAGGCAACTAACACGGGGAAACAGAGCCCAGTGGGGCCATTAGAAGTTAGCAACCCAATGGAGCGATATATAGGATAATAACATGAATAGAATAGAAAAATATGCTGTGAGATAAGACTCTTGGGATATATCCATTTCACAGGTAAAATGGATAGACACAGAGCATGGAGTTGGCTTAACTCTGAGTAGGTAAAGAGAGACATTACAGGTGCGTGGCACGGTACCCACTTCTAATACCCTGTTGTAAGGGACAACCATGAATCACAATTACAAAGTCAGTTTTCGACGCAGGTTGCAGGGTTAGAGGAATACCAATTTGTCGCCACCTGAACCGTCAGAGGCAAACGATGCAGAATGATCTCATGGGGCAAAGGGGGAAGTCTCAGCAAATAAATACAACATAAAAACAGGGTAGGAACCCTGCAATGGCACAGCCAAAAGAGCTTGACAGAGGAACAGTGATTCAGGGACACTGAAAGGATATCTCAACACTCTCTGCGAGTCCTAGAAATGACTACCGAGCAGAATCCGCCAGTAAACTTTACAAATCGTCTCTTGAGTGTAAGACTCAATGGATCACGTTACCTTTATTCTGTGTGAAAATGTGCCTCCTAGTGGATCACACTGGTATCACGATACGCACAAAGCTTCAGAGAAGTCACAAACTGAAGTATGTATTAAAGTATTTCAGAAAGGATAATTATCTTCCCTCAACACAACATTTAAAAAGCAGATATTCTGACACTGGTGTTACTGATAACATTAACAATGTCTCAGTAGGACATCCCAATGTACACACGGGACCCTAAATGGCTTCACCTGAATGTAATACAAGTCATTATTAATCACAATCTGAGACTGTGCCTTACCATACCCACACTGCCAAACTATTTAGTATGGCAGAACAACATTTAGTATGTCCCAATATACAGAATGCCAAAAATGCCAGGATGTACTGCATCCGGTCACATTTTGCAGTATGCAATCCAGCATGCTTTTCTGGCCATTCTGACCCACAATCCACTGTACATATATCTGCAGATATATGTACAAAATGGTCATGGTGCAATGTTATGAGGAAGTAGTATGTCCCAATTAAATGCATACTGCATGCAACAGTACGTACTTTGTAAAGACAGCTGCCGTATATACTAAAAGTAAAAATTAAAAATATGCGATTGGGAAAGAAGCTTGACATAAAACTGATCTACAGGCCCCCGTATTTGGTCCCATTCTATGTAGCCTGTCACAACCATTCCAGTGAGCCAGCATGCACAACACCAGACACACATAAATGGAACTTATTATAAATTATAAATGTTATTTGTTACACCTGTGTGTTTATCCTGCAATGAAATGTGAAATTGGCTGATGGTGGGTCTAGTGCTCTGCTGGACACCATGCAACTCCAGCTGGAGGTTCACTCATTTGCTAAAACAATCTTAAACAGCAGTTATTTATGGTGAGAAAAAATGTTTTCCTTTGTCTTTTTTTCAAATTGGAAATAGTCAGAAACTCGCTTATACATAACAATGAGATCATACTGTAGAGTCTCACCTTCGGTTTTAGTGGCACAGAATAGATAGGTTCTGTGATCGAACAATTCACCTCTCTGTCAAGAGTTTGGTAAACATGTTCCTCCCTGTCCTCTTCACTCTCCACCTCCTCTTCCTTGTCTTCCAACTCCTCCTCTGAGTGGTCAGGGGAGGACAGGCGTGGTCGGCTGTCCAAATCTTCTGACCATCTGTCCCTGAGGAAGGTAATAAAGCAATATAGTGATAACCAAAACGGCTAAATTAAATTCCGTTATCATTCATTCCATTATTTATAACTATGCGTATCCTACTGTGATGTCTAAAAATGTATTCTATGAGAAAGCCTACTTGTAAAATTGCACACACAAAAAAGAAAGAATTAGAATATAATTTGAAGTCTCAGTAAAAGCATAGATGGCTTCTTGAGATAGACATTACTATCCGTATTCCAAAATCTCTCTTTCATTTTTAAAGGTCACATTACACATTTTACAGACATCTCTTTTGCTCAATTTCTATCAAATGTACTATTTGAGGAAGCTCAAACAATACATGTACTTCTACTCCTTAAAGTAGGCCCCTTTGTTCTACTGTGACCCTGTTTTTCTACTGTGACACGCTAGATAAATACAGCCCCAGGTACGGTTGGAATAATTTGTCACAAAGCTTGTGATAATACTGACGCATTTGCCAGAGGATGTTTTTACCTTTTGAAAAGTTCTGTGTTGATGTTTGGCTCAGATATGAAGAACTCTGATTGGCCACTTTCAGAGAAAGACCTCGGCCGGATGGGAGGGATGGCCCATGTCTGTCCAGTGAGCGACGAAGACCAGATGGCTGCTGCCAAGGCCGATCTCGAGATGGAAATACGTAATTCATATGAGATTGGACAGACACTTTGTGTAATATACGCATAAGAAATGCTGCTAATCGCATCAAAATGTCAATACTTTATTATTTCTTAATGTTGATATTGATGTGATACATTGTTAGGTAAATGTATGATGAAGCTTAGTAATGAATACATTGGTCATGGTAACAGTCCAAGCTCTTACAGGATGAGACCAGAATACATCTCTTCTACAAACATTTCAATAATAGTTCAATGTTTGAGGACAGCATGAAGTTACACATAGGCTGGTGATACATGAGAGTACATTTTTGAGAAATAAGATTGACACCGATGCATCTTAGAGAAGTTAATAAAGTAAGAGTTGCATTTATTGTTTCAGAGTTACGTCTCAAAGTACGGAAAAGGATCTGTGATGAATCCCTGGCTAGTTCCCAGGACAGGAATACAGGGAGGAGGAGGAGAAGAAGGAAACACAATGAAAGGATGGTGGAGGTGATGGAGGTTGTTAGGTACCTGGGTCTCTCAGGTGAGGGGTTTGGGCTGCGAGGGGGCGGGGTACGAGGCACAGCAGGCTTGGGGGCAATGGAGGCAGCAGGGATCAAACCATGAGCTATATGCTTCTAAACGACACGCACAGAGGAGGGTTAGAGAGAGGGTTAGCGTCACATGGACACACAGTAACACGCACACGATGTGGGCCAATGGTGAAGGAGCGTGTGAGTTCGTCACGTTACATTCAATCATTGTTTTCACATCCACACGGACGAAAAACTAAAGAGGCTGAAGTCACACAGGTGGAAGGGTGGGAAAGGATGATTACAGAATATACAACGTGACCACTTGATAAACGAGACACCACTGAAGTATTCAAACAGCCTGTTGTTATAGTGTGTCCAGTATTCAGCCGTCAACTACACAATAGTTGTCTTTCTAAATAACAGAAGGGAGAATAAAGCACTCATTGTACTCGCCGTTTTAATTGTTGGTCAACAATATGACGTATTAACGTGACAACCCCGGTGTTGTCAAACACTAGCTTAAACATGTCTGAATTATCTCACGTAAGCCTAACTTTTGCTTTAAATAACCGAAGTTATCTAGCAGTTAGTTAAACTATTTAGGTGAAGTAAACGCTAGGTTGGTGTTAGCTCAATTAAGCACACAAAACAGTCATTTAAACGAGCTTAGACGTTTAGCTAGAAATGAAACACGGTGAACGTAGTTGATAAAAGAAGCGAAACTTACAAAGTCGTTGTCTTTCTCCCTCCTGAAGTTGAATTTTAACATAGTGGAAATAAGTGACGACTTTGTATTCAATAACGTTAGCCGGAAGTTTTGCTTTAACGTCAGTTTAGGCGAACTTGTGTGCCGACCATACTTTAAGTCGAATAACCGGAGAAAGGGCTTCGTGTCGTTGCCATTGTGTTTCAAATTATCTGTCCTATTTCGCCCTCAAACAATAAAGGGAGAAAAGAAAAAAAAAAGGCAAGCTAGCAGCGTTCAACAGGCTGGCTGTTTGCAAAAGATTTATCGTATCTAGACGCTTCACCGTAAGACAGCACCTTCCTACAAAAGCAGCGCTGATTGGTTAAACGTGAGGAGCGGAGCCAATCAGCGATGAAAACGATTCACCTAGCAACAACGTCCTTACCGACCAGCGGCCATGCCGACAGGGGGCGATGTCGCGCCATTAAAAACTAAATATGTCTTTCTATGTCGATAAAGCAACAATATAATGTATCATAAATACAATATACAGCATACTTTAATGAATGTGTCCAGTACAATGTAATAAATACCCTTTTAAAGCATACCTCACATGACACTCATTCAAGTTTGTCTTCCATCCAGTTCACTTTGTGAGTTCAATAAAGCTCCAAAAACGTTGCAGCCACACTAAAAAAAATGATTCAAACTTTAAACAAATATCCCCACATTTATCTCCACTGATTGATAGAATTAAGGTTGTCCAAGCATGAACAGATAGGGGAAAGACATGTTGTCATAATATCCTGGTGAAGAAGGCCGGCTCCATCATTGGCTGCAAACAGGACTATCCTGAGCAGGTGGTGTAGAGGAGGACACTGAAGAAATGATTGTCCATATTGGAGAACCCGGACCACCCTCTCCACCACCTACTGCAGGGACAGCGTTCTCCAACAGACTGATACAGGAGAACATTCCTGATACAGGAGAACATTCCTGCCAAATGCTATTAGACTTTATAATAAATCACCTCTGGCCAGATCCTCCTCAAATGTAATCAACATCAATAAACCTCACACCACTTTCATTTTATATACTTTATACACACTAATATACACTGTATATACTTTTTAAATATATTTTATTAATTTATTTAATTTTCTTAAATGAAATATGTCTTGCTCTGCTAATGTATTGTATTGTATATCTTGTAACCTTGTTTGCTGCTGCTACAAACAAATTCCCCCCTGGGGATGAATAAAGTATCTATCTATCCATCTCTCCATCTTTTCTACCCACCCACTGTGTAGGATGATTGTAATAATATACCTTGTAAAAAACATATAATCTGCTGAAATTTAGTTTTATCAATTCAATTCAATTCAATTTCAATTCAATTCAAGTGCTGAACTTTGCCCTTAAGAACAGTGGAAGTGTAAATCCTATAACCAAAAGTCAACAGATTTGATTCCAGCAGGAGATAGTTTGACTTTAGGGGGAACTCATTTTCAAAGTTCAAAGCTTTGAGAATAAACGATAAAGCTCTGTCTGTTATGCCTAAATGCCCAACCACACACAAAACACACAGATAAGTGCCAAGCTATTGCCCAAAGATCATGACTCGTATGGGTGATTAGCGACCGGATGGGATAAATCACATGGTGTTTTTCTTGTTTCCATGCAGGCAGATTAGGATGTCATGTGACCCCAGGCCAGACTCCCATCGGTTACAAACCCATGAGTGTTGATTTAGTGTGTGTTGGCACAGCGAGGGCTGTGTTCAAACTTCATTCCAGTCATTCTTAACCTGCTGGGTAGCTTCAATCACTGAGATACACAGAACCACAAATATATGAACATATATTAAATAAAAAAATCCAGGAAATTAGTTTTGTCCCCTTCTTTTATTGAGATTTGAGTTTATACATATGACACAAAGACTTATAGACAAATCGTTCACACCACAGTTGCTATGCAGTACAAAGTTCAGGGAGAGAAGCAAAGGCAACCTGAAACCTTTAGAAGAACAGGTACCATGACCCTCAGCATAGACCAAGGCATTTAGGATCAGTATGCACGTGAAATCCTCTGAAAGCATTTATGAATATCAATCAATTACGGCACTTTGTTAAGCATAAATGGCACTTAAGACACCAGGTAAACGGAGACAGTAGAGGGTTACATCTCGTCAGTGTTACGGTTTAAAAACATTTACATTTTAAAATATATCTTTCCATCGACAAAATGTACCAGTATATATATATATATATATATATATATATATATATATATATATATATATATATATTTCACCAAAAGGATTAAGCAAGGCTAGTAAAATACATTCCTCCAAGAAACCAACCAAGAAGTCCAACGTGCAAAAATTCACAACTTGACCATTCACAAACTCATTCTGAAACCTACAACGTACAGGTATATATATATATATAAAATATTTTTTTGTGTATTTTTTTTATTACATAAATAATTTGATTATCAAATGTGCATAATAATCTACTTTGTAGATAAAGAGATAGCCCAACACTGCAAAGTGTCAGTAAAATGTGGGATGTGACTCAAAGAGCAGAAACCTGACTGTGGGCTTTGATCAAAGTCACTGTTGGGTGACCGGCCGTCCAGGTACGATGCAGGAAGCCATCGGCCTTCCCACATTCTTCCCTTCTGGAGACAAAATAACCTTTTAACTACATCAAGATTCACATTAACACAGAGACACGCAGCTCACGGTCTTCTTACAAATGGACAAACTGCCAGACGGCGGCAGCACTGATCAAAGAGGGCCAGAACCGGGTACGATGAGTCGGGATGGCGAGTGGGACATCCTGGCACATTCCAGATGTGGAGGCATTTTGTGGAGGCACATCTAAAATACCTATGATTCCATTTACATTGTGTCCCAGACATGGCACTTAGCAGAAGCAATAATCCTCAAAGGCTGTCTCGCAAATGAAGTGACAATAATACAAGGTATTTGTGTGATTATTATTTTTTCTTTTTTTTTTAGCAGCTTATAGAACTTTGCATTCATCAACTCTACCCGGACAAAAAACATCTGCACAGCACAATTTGTATCTCCCTTCAATCACTGGCTTAACATTCAGCATTAAGGTTAAAATACCTACATATCTGTTTAGAAAATGTATGCATTTCAAACCCCAAAAACCAATCAGTCTCCACCGGTTTACAACAAATATTGTGTCAATGACCTAATCCTTCACATATACCGCTTGAAACACGCCCTGTATTGAGGACACAGAGGACATAACTGTACAGTGCACAGCTCCGTCGGTACATAATGGAAGTAACAAGGGACGGCTTAAGCCACAATAAAATTACCCCCTTGCCGCCCAGTTGGAGCCGACGCCGGGTCTGTTTGTACAACTTCGCTTCTGCGTCCCTCAATTCATCCAGAGCGCTTCTTCAAGAAAACATACTGAGTTGACAGTGTAACGTAGAGGCCTGTCTCAGTGCTGTGTGAATGTATGTATGTATGTATATACACACATATATTATATTTATATACATAGAGAGAGAGAGAGAGAGAGAGAGAGAGAGAGAGAGACTGGAATGATAACTGGCATGCTTTTCCCACTGTGCAGTTGTACTGTGCTGTACACATACTGGCGCAGAACAGAATGATTTCCCACTATCTTTGTTGTGCAGCCCAGTTTACTTCAGGCTCCTATGTTACAGTATTTGGCACAGCCACGTTCCGAGGTAGCTGGCAGAAATGTCCTCAATGCACTGGTGACATACAAGCTACATAGACTGCTGCTCAGTATTTCAGTGGAAACACCGAAGGGAACTGATACCGTAGCATAGCAGGTTCAGTATGGGTACAACACAGCACTGAATGCAGCCATACTTGGACTAATATGCATACTGCACAAAGCTTGCAGACTGCAAAACGTCTGCAGCCAGCTCAGTAGAGGGCACTGTCGTTGTTGTAGGAGCTGGAGCTGGGGAACGAGGGACAGGGCTTATTCCAGGGAAGGGAACCGGAGTGATCCGCTGTGGGGAGGCTGAGGGTGCTGGCGCTCTTCAGCCGGTTCTTCAGAGCGAAGTTGAGGAACGATGACTTCTTGGTGACTTTGCGGGACTTGGGGTTTTTGTCGTCGTCGTCGTAGGCCAGACAAATCATGGAGTAGGTCTTAGGCAGGTTTCCGCAGAAGGTGGCACTCTTGGTTGGCTGGACAGAGAGATTGACAGTGAACTAATTAGTCACGGTTTGTTTTAATCATAGAGTCGCTCTGGACCCTGCACAGCCTCGATCGATGAATGGGATCAATAGGTTAGACATTTTAGTTGGTCATTTTCTCACTCTTTTAACACAGAGGTCAATAAATACCTCAAATCACTTTCTAACAATAACAGGATGGCTTTTTGATAAACATAGCTGTTACTTTTTACCCTGTGCATGTCCCACTGAGAATGAGCCTAAGACTAAATTATTTGAGCTCACCCACTGGCTCATGAACCATTTTCTACATAATCCCCCGAAAAAAAACTAAACTGAATTTGTTATTTTAGTCTCTGGTTATTTAACAACTCACACAGATGAACTCTGGTTTGGTGCACTGCATCATATCCAGAGATGTTTCCTGTGAAGTTGAATACGATATTTACTTTGTCCGGAAAACCTAACCTCAAAGGAGAAATCGGATATTCTAACTGTCAGCTGATACAAACACCAATCTTGCTGTCAATCAAGGAAACCAGATTGATGACATTCTTTCTCAGCCGACAGGAAGGAAAAGGTCACGCATACCATTGGAGGGTTGCTGTCCATAATGCTGACCACCTGGATGTCAATCCCCTCCTCGTTCACATCCTTCAGCAGCCGCATCACATCGCTCACGCTCATCCATTTGCAATCAATGTCGCCCACGGCAACAATGTAGTCACCCTCTTTCAGACCATCGGCCTGGAAAGACACAAGGAAGAACATGAGTCAGAGAGGAGGAACAGGAAGAGAGAAAGAACAGGAAGAGAGGAAGAACATGAGTCAGAGAGGAGGAAGAGAGGAAGAATAAGAAAGAGGGAGGAACAGGAGTCAGAGAGGAGGAACAGGAAGAGAGGAAGAACAGGAGTCAGAGAGGAGGAACAGGAGTCAGAGAGGGAGAACGGGAAGAGAGGAAGAACAGAAAGAGGGAGGAACAGGAAGAGAGGAAGAACGAGTCAGAGAGGAAGAACAGGAGTCAGAGAGGAGGAACAGGAAGAGAGGAAGAACAGGAGTCAGAGAGGAGGAACAGGAAGAGAGGGGGAACAGGAAGAGAGGAAGAACAGGAGTCAGAGAGGAGGAACAGGAAGAGGGAGGAACAGGAAGAACAGGAGTTCAAGAGGAGGAAGAGGGAGGAACAGGAAGAGGGAGGAACAGGAAGAGGGAGGAACAGGAAGAGAGGAAGAACAGGAGTCAGAGAGGGAGAACACCAGTAAGAGAGAAAGGCCAGTGAAATGTCCTGATGCTGCAAATCACAAAGTAAATATTAACAGGATTTGCTTGAACGGCAACCAAGTCAGGTTCAACCCCCTGAAGGGGAAATCTGTCTCATCTACATGAGCTGAGCTATTTCTGTCTGATAACGTGATCTGTGTTCAGAGGCAGATCCGGAGAATCAGTCCGTTCCAAAATAAATCCTGGTGAATGCAGTGTTAAAAGTTATAAAAAGTGTGGCCTAGTTTGGCTTATGTAATACAACTAATCTGATTCTCTGCATAGCCTGCAGGGCCCAACAAGAGTCGTCTCTTTGTCAGCACCTCTCAATGAGCTGTCGGACTGAAAAGGATTGCGGAGAGTAAATACTCTCTGAATCTTAATTAAATTAGTAGCCACGGTGACTGTAGGAGGGGGAGGGGGGAGCGCCTCCGAACATTCTTGAAAGCTAAATCCTGGTTAGGTTTCTGAGAATTACGTTATTTAATCCAAGGTTCTCTGAGCAAATAAGACTATGCCATTTGAACTTGTTTGATATTCAGGGCGCGAGCAGGAATTTTCAAACGGTTGGTTCTCCCACCTCAGGCAGGGAGTTAATATTGAGCAACTATGGCTATCTGTTAAAATTCAACTTGACAGTACTTCAGGTCAGTACAGACTGTGCTTAAAAGAACATAGTTTAATTGCAAGCTAATTTTAATACCATACAGAAGTGAATTGAAACTAAATGCTGGCTGCAAAATAGGTGATCAAACTTCCCGTGTTCATCCAAAGATAAGAAATATAGGTTGACTTACAGCAGCGGAGCAGAGGCGGTCCAACGAAACCACCTGGACTGGTGATTCTCCTTTCAGGGTGAAGCCCAGGTCTCTGTCTTCTGGGAGTTTTATAGTCCGTGGGGCTGTCCACCGCTGCCTGGCTGAGAAGACCGACAGAGGGCCCTAAACAGAGACAGTGTGGGGATGCTGGAGTCAATACGGCGAATAATAAATCGCAATAATAATATACATTACGATAGTATGTTTACTTTCTTTCTTTACTTTTCGAAAATAAATTAATGAACCTATTGATCTAGTGTTTTATATCTGGTCGTGACATGTTTCTCCCAAATATGCTGCACATACATCAGCATCGTTTCCTGCGGTTACCGGGGTAACCGCAGCAGCAAAAAGGTACATCTGCCTCTACTAGTACTATCGAAGATGTTCAAACGACAAGGAGCCCTAGAGATGAACACAGTTGTTTGTCACTGATGTCTAAACGAATGCAATGAGAGACTAAGATGGGCTATTTAAACATCTTTAGACTGGGACAGTGACTGGCCATCGCTGATGGGACGTTGTGCAAACTCAAATCAAAACACAATCTTTCACATCACGTCAACTCCGTAAAGCAGCCACTCGAAAGGAAACTGTGGAGGCCATGAATGCCACACAGGTGTTTCAGCCTTTGCCACCTAGGTCTCAAAATAGCCAGAGGTACATGATAGCCATGTGGCCATGGCGGATATTTAAATGATCCATCTCTCTTAGATTAGCCCCTTTCTTTTCCCCCAGACTTGCACTCTCACCAGTCCAGTCTCATTTCCTTTTGAAAAGGCATGCATCCTCCCGGTGCCTATGAAAAACTCTCAACATGCTGAACAGGTTACTTCTGCCTACTTCATAGTATCTTCCATACTGTACAGTTGTAGCTGACAAAACTATGGCCGCAATCATCAATTCATTCTGTTTAATAGATTCATTTTCCAGTATAAACTTTTAAATTATCTTGAATCACTGAAGCTTACTTTGTCTTGACACGTATACATAACATTATTAACCTCTATGCATCACAAGGGAGATTTTCGTCTTTTTAATTTTGCAGCCAATCGTCATAAACTGTGTCGCTTAAATACAGACACTCAAGGACAAAAATGTCCCCATTGAAACCTATTAAAACCATAATTTTTTTTTATCCCATGGCCATTGCAGCATGAAATAATTTCTTCATATATATATATATATATATATATATTCAATATTTTCAAACCAATGTTGATGTTTTTCATTGAAAATTTCATATGAACAGTGGACAAACGAACATTTGATGGGTTAAAGGTTTTTGTCCTAGCAGGTAGAGACAAGTGTTAAATCAACCGTAGTTTTCAATCATATTTATAAAAGGACTTCAATGATTAATCATTTTAAACTGTCACAAGTTACTTTCCCATTAAAGACAAACATGTCCTGCTATTTAATAACTAGCTCCTATTAATACACTTCTTATCTTATGGAAACATCTCTCCTCCACAATTAATCCTATGTCAGAGGCCTCTCCGCCCTGCTCCGTTAATTCTATCGCCGTGGTGATTGTGCTGGATTTCACTTTTCAATCTCAATCCAAGGATTTGAGCCTCTTCGTCAAGACTGTTGTGAAATCCAACCGTGATCTTCTGGGGTGGATTTTACAACAGAGACTCCTCACATCTGTTGTTTGGGAACGTCCGCTTCCACCATTGACCTGCTTACCAATCATTTGCATCTGCGGTTGTGATGATTTTTTTTTTTTGTAGTAGTAGTAGTAGTGATTGTAAACCCGTGCGAGATAAAAGAAAGGACTCGCAATTGAACGCCTTTTTCAGAGGACACAAACAGAAGATTGCAGTTATAGTGGCAGAGGATGCCAGTGCCCGTCTCCTATCCACCACCTCCACCTCCCATCCAGGGTCCGAGCCCCTCTGTCTATGGTTAGTGTTAGTTTTGCTTGTGTTGCTATGGATGAATGTCCTGGAAGGCTTTGGAAACAAGATCAGACTTTGGATTGCCTCTTGCTCAAATGTGCCAAAGCTTCCAGGAGACACATCCTTGGTTGGTTGTATTCATAAATGACAAAAGAATCTATATAAAAATACACTCTGGGTTTTAAGTACACTACCAACGTCTAAAAATACAAATCCAGAGCCATTTCATGTCACTTGATGAATAAACCGACCATGATGTACAAGGAAAAATAGCAATGTTAATGGAAGATTATTAGTAACCCACATACCAGCCTCTGGAAGAAGTCTGTGACTTTCACCTTTGTCGTTGCGGGAACCTCCATCTCTGCTTTGTGCTCTGTTTTAGCTACGGAAATAAAGGAAGAAAAAAAGAAACATTGCAGTCATTCTACACTGTTTACTCAACAGTCACATCCACCTTTCAACTGGCGCCATGTTGAGAGAGGCGGACAGGGAGTTAGCAGTGTAAACATTACGTCACCTTTACCTGACAACAATGTCCCTTATCACAGCTGATTGCAGCAGGTGTGGAACAAAACCAACTACGTGTTAAAACCAACCGTTTCCCGAGAGACAAACCTCACAAATGAACACCTCGGTCCTGCTTGACTTTGGCAGCATTCGTGAAGTGTTTGTTGTGGTGAGACTGAGGTGACTGGTTAGTTTCTATGTCAACCACAGGAAGAATAGCAGTCACCTCAGAGACTCAAATAAAATCGGTACAACTGTTCCCATTCTCCTCGTTTAAAAACATTTAAGACTCACAGATGATGTCCGGGGCCTCCGTGTAGTCAGTGAACTCCTCCTCGTCTTCATTTTCGCTGCACTTGTTGAGGGAGCGCTGGAGACTGGCTCTCAAGATGTCCTCCAGGACCTCCAGCTTGTTCAAGTGATGGCACAAACTATAGATCCTTAGAGCCTCCTCGTGACCCGTTATGGCCCGGCGAATGTGCGCTTTACCTGGGAGGGAGGATGGAGAATTGGCCATAGGGTGGATTCAAGTGGAAAGGGGAGCGGAGGAGAGAATAAGAGAACAAAGAGGAAAGAAGAGGGTCAGAGGTGAACGGGGGAATGTCAGTTCTGGTGTCCTCCATTGTCTTCAGTTACGTGCTCATTCTTACCGATGCGTTCACGTTCATCTCTTCTTTTCAGGATGTCAAGAGGAGAGCGTCCCTCTGGGAGGCGATCGTAGACCTGGGACAGCGTCTTCTCTTGCTGGTCCTCATCGTCACTGAGACCCACTGAACGCACAGACAGAACCAACGTTAGCGTTAACCGAAAAAACTGAACGTTACCTCCCACCAAGATCGGGGTCGATGCTGAAAACAAATGTCCGACTTCACTCTGGGTGAGAGTCCTGTCTCTATGGGTCCTGTGGTTAATTGCTCTATTCTCCTCGTTCGCGCAGGAATCTGTTAATGAGCTGCCAAACTCAAAGCCGCTTGGCTTCGTTGGTCCTCCATTCAGCCCAGCCCCATTCATTGCACTCGCTAAAATTATGACCGTCCATGCTAAACTTCATGTAATATGCTGTATTTTTAAATCGCTTTTTAATCTGCCGTTTAATCTGCTGTTTAATCACTTCTAAAGTGCATTTGTTAAGGTGTAGTAATAAAGTGAAGTGATATGAAACAATGGCATACCATTGAAAACTAAGGCAGTGTGACACTAAACCATGCTGGAGGGGTTTTATTCCTTTACAAAACATCCTTTAGCTCGTCTCTCGCTCAGTGGCTGGCTCACTCGAGGCCACTTGATTATACACATCATTACGAGGCTACAGAAATGGAATCCTACAGCAGTCGACATCCACTCAATTTTAACTCGCTCCAACCATCTCTCTTTTTCCCCTCATGCTCCCTCTCTGAACTATGGTGTGTGTGTGTGTGTGTGTGTGTGTGTGCGTGTCTCTCTAAATAGCTGTTGTGTAATAGCATTGTGGCTGGCTGTGGTTCAGCCCAGCCATCTGACATGAACAACTCAGTGGCCCATACAGCACATTAAGAGAAGGATCAGGTTTTCCAGGGTGTTAAAAAGTCTTATTACACCAATCCCAGAATAGTTTTACACCTTAGCAGCCAACAGCCAGCCTAATACCACAGAACTAGTCGAATTCAAACATGTACGGTGGATGTGCAGAGAGGTCGTTTATGAGTGGATACAACTTTGTGGACATAACCTCCACCTGTGTTGTTGTCAAACGAGAAGAGGGACAACATTTGATTCGTCCCGACTTTGCCTCTAACTATGGGATTATTAAACAACTTTGTGTCACAGTATGTCTGTGCGGAGCACACCTGTCTCTATTTGGCATCTAGTGCACGACTGCAAAAGGAGCAGTCGCTAACAAATAAGAGATTCGTAGTGACATTCTCTCCTTTTTTTTTTTTTAGTCGTTCATGTTTGTATTAAAAATTCTGAATTGAGTTCAACCTTCTCTGTCATCTTTTTACACGTGAAATATGTGTGAAAATGATTAAAATCAAGTGTAAATTTCTTACACTGGTGGTCCAAGAGCGCTGAGGCTACAAAGAAGTGTGCCATGGAGCGGTAGTGGTTGGTTTTGACTTGCGTCGTGGTGGACCAGAAGAACGGGACATTGTCTTTGATTGGTGTCTGGATCATAGACTGGTGGACTAGGTCGTAGATTTCTGAGACCTGGCAGGAAAAGGAGGGTAGAGTTACCGAGAGGACATACAAATTAAATTAAATTGTTGTGACATTATTACTTTACATGCACTTTGCCTACAGTGTATCGCCAGTAAAAGGAACAACACACTGCCTCAATGATACGAGGGCTGTGTGGGCCTTTGCTGCCTTTTACCTTTGCAGCCTCCTGGGCCATTTTCATGAGGCAATGGAACTGGTTTCGGATACCAGGCAGTGCAGTCTTCTCAAACAGGCACTCCTGAGCCTGAGCGAGCGTCATCCGGATCAACATACTGAGCATGGCTGGGCTCATGTCGTAGCTGGGAGTGTGGGTGAAGGTCTCCTTCAGGTGGTTCAGGATACCTGGGGGAGAACGGGAGGTCAGCGCAGCTCGAAACCAAACTATTCATTTTCATTTTCTGTAGCTAGACCTTTAAAAAGGTGCGAGTGGTAAAAAAAAAATAATAATAATAATAATTATTAATTAATGGGACTGCTGACTAAGAATTTCAAATGTTTTGTTTTGTTTGTGCTTTTAAGACCCTTTCCTGTCTTTTCTCTTCATTATTAACGAGTTACTCTACAAGTGGCAGCTGGTACTCCGCGTTGTAGAAGTACTGTACCGATAGTATAGTTAAGGGTTTGGGTAAGAGTGAATATTCATAGACAAGACTCAAATAGTTTATTTGGGAGAGGTCATATGGTTTGCTTGTCCACAAAATGACTTCAGTCTGCTGGTCCATGAACCGTAATTACTGACACATTGTCTCATACAAATGTTTTAAAAGGTTCCAACAGAGAATTAAGTGATCCAGTTTGTCAGAGCATCTAACTTCTTCCTTTCCTCGGGCATGCTGCTGTTGCTACAGTATCCAGTGCTGTCTAGTGGGCGTCTTTAAAGTTGAGCCAAGACGACACAAACCTTGCTAAATTAGTTTTTCATGTTTGATGGAAGCAACAAAACCATCTGCATTCCAACTGAGAATGCCTCCCCTCTTATTCTACAGATTAATAACCTCGCAGCAGAGAGATGTAGACAACTTAATAACAGAGCACTGCCTCGCGAGTCCTCGTCTAAGATTATTGTTGGCTCGCTCCTCACGTCCTCTAAGCCTCTTTCGTGTCCCTGGCTAAAGGGCACTGCGGCAGTCCTTCTGCAGACAGCATCCCTGCCTATCACCTCAGCTTAGTTTATTGTTGTCCCTGCACACTAGTGACAATACCCCTCATAACAACATCATTATTTTACTTAGTAGAAGTCTAAATTATAGCCATCAAAGCAGCATCACCAAAGCCATAGCCCGTAGAGCTGTAATTATACTGCACTCCTCATACTGCCAAGACATAATTCTATCAAGACTTGTCCGAGCTTCCTGAAACCTCAGAGGGTTGGGAAACCAGTTCCTATGATGGGTCTGGAGCTCAGCCACATGACAAGAAGCCAGAGAGACATTTATTCTTCGTCATGGAGCTGAAGTCAGAGGGCGGAGGCTGGCACATTTTCTGAAAATATGTCTGTGATTCATGCCAGTGCACTTTTTCTGAACAGTGTGTGCTTTTTTTGTTAAACGGGAAGGTCATTAGAAGATGTCTGAAAGGGGAGAGGATCATTTACACCGGGCTATTTTTGGGCCATAGTAATGGTCTGATTTTCATATTAAATGTTTCAAAGAACAAAACATTTAAGGTGTTAACGGTTTTGGCTTCTTTGTTTAGTAACCATTCTCCTGTCTTTCATTTTCCTCCTCTCTCTACTCCAATCACCTGTTTCTTACAATGGGAGCGTTTCAGGAGCTTAGTTTTTCGTATTATTTCTCTCTTTTGAACTACTGAAACCAGATATCACAAGGGATCACAGATAAGCCTGGTCTTAAAGAAATAAAGAAAATAATGTTGTATCTGTAGTATCTCTTTAAACTAGTTCATGACTCCGATCTCTTCCTACCTGCACTTTTCTGGAAGGCAGAGATGGCCTCCTCCAGGCCGGCTATCGTCTGTCGGTTACTACGGGTACCGATTTGAGAGTAAAGGGCGGCCATGTTGAAGAGGATGCTGGCCTTCTCCAGGGACAGGTTCTGTTGGCACACCGGCACTCCTGTGAACGAGTCGTACCTGATGGAAAGAGAGCAAAAGTTTGTCACTATTTATTTAAATATTCCCTGTAGGAATGTAATGGGTAAATACAGCGGGAATAAAAGCCTGTATGCCACAATGTGTTGTAAAAACTCTACATCACACTTTAAGTTTGTGAGAGTTTGAAGCCTTTCAGACGGTTTTCTTCACTATCTCTGCTGCGTGAATGAAGTGCATTTAGCATAAAGTCAGTCGGTGGTCAGATGCCATATCAGCGAAAAAAAATTATAATGTATGTACTTCATTTAAACGTTCACTCTTGAGTTTAAAGTAATTCTACAGGTAGGGTTTTGTCATTATTTGCTGACAGTGTCTGCTCATGAAGACAGGTGCAACATGCAGCAGGAAGGCAATATAAAATGTAAAAAATCGTCGATCAATCAGTCCTATTTATTTATTTATATATTCATTTATCTCTTTTATTAGACAAAGCACAGCCTGGCGTCTTCAGGTAGAGATATACCAGTTGATCCATGGATTTAAGGATGTAAAATGTCTTGGGTGTTTAAGCTCAAAGGCTTTGGAAAACCCCAGTGTAGGAGCTCAAGGCAGCTAGATTAAAGAGCAGCTTTCTTCAGAATATTCTTTCCTTAATCTCCGTTGTATCACTTCTCACATAACCTCACCGGTTGCCTTTCCGTTTAGGGTTTGGAACTTAAGGTTCTGTTGATGATATTTGTTTTGTAAACCAGTATCCTATGAAAAATGTCAATAGTAATCATTGGTGTGTACCAGGTGAAGAAGATGCCAGTCTGGCGGTTTGGGGAGAAGAATCGGTTCTCCATCAGAGGAAGATGGCTGGAGTATTTGGCCAGCAGTTCCACCCCGGCCTCGTCTCGACTTGGCGTCCTGCAAGCCTAGAAACATGGAAGTAAAGAGATGTGATGGAGTCTGCAATGATGGAAAACGTATTGCAGTGAAGACAGCTCGGTTGTTGTTGAAAGGATCATTCCACCCAAATTTTGCTCACTTAGGAGTCTTTTACTATTATTATTATTATTATTATTATTATTATAATTATATTATGGAATCCACTAAAAAAACTTTTTTTAAAAAGCCACGTATCAGAAACGATTAACACAACATATAAGGTCGTGTCAGACTTTGTGTGCACACTACCTGTCGCAGGTCCATCAGGTCAGCAATCTCATCTTCAAAACTGTTCCCGTCTTCACTGTAGTGCTCCAAGATGAAGTCCTGTCAGAAACAACAAAAACAACTCAACATCTCAATACACCATTTTCCAGGCTCGTAGTCGGGGAGTGCTCTGCTGCTTAACCCTGTGACCTTTCGGTTACAGGGCAGCCACTCTCACAGCTAATCCACATCATTCTCAACAGCACACAGAAGTCATATCAAGTGGGGCCAGCGAGCGCTGCCATTCTGTCAGAGGCTGCCAGGCATTAAGGTTGGCTAGATTACGGTCAATGAGTAGAGCAGCATTAACATGCTCATAAAGTCTCAGTTCTTGGCCACAAACCAGAAGTATCATCAGGACATTTACATAAAGAGCCTCCCCGCGTCTGGGCATAGCTACATGATGGTTTCAAAAGCACTCCCCATAACCACTGACCCACTTTGGTGAACAAGACAACACGTCTTATGGTCGGATGATATATTGTTCCTGAACATACACACAGCGATCATAATGTCGTAGTTGAAGTGCAGGGTGCAGACAATGTGACCCAAATACGTCCTGAAAGGAGACGTATCAATACAGACTCAGTTCCTTGAAAACCAGACAATGTGGGTCATATTTGTTGCATGGTAAATATTGCTGTCCCGTTACTATTGGTTAGTTTCTATTTAGGATTGCTATTCCTCCCCATCCACAAAGTCTGTGTTCATACTGTAAGGATCTTTGGGAACGTTCTCTGTGACATATATTTTATTTAATGGCAGTTTGGGTTATTTGATGATGATATAAGAAAGAAAGAAAGAAATGTACACTTTTATTGATCCCCGGGGATCATTCTTCTCTGCATTTGACCCATCCTTGTTTATTAAGGAGCAGTGGGCTGCAGTGAAGCGCCCAGGGAGCAACTGGGGGTTCAGTGTCTTGCTCAAGGACACTTCCACATGCAGCTATAGGGAGAGCGGGGATCGAACCGGAGACCTTGTGGTTACGGGACGACCACTCTGCCCCATGAGCTACAGCCAACCCCTGCATATACTGTATGTGCCGGTGAGAACACAATATTTAAGCTCTTTGGAGCTCAGTGAGTTGCTGCTTACATCAAGTACTATATTAGCATGAAAAGAACAACTTCAAACCTTGCATGTGAAATCATACCTGGCCAAAGCTGATTATGATTACCATAGAAACACTGTTTAACAACATCACATTATTCTGTATCTCTTTGCTCCAACATTTTACCAAAGTTATATGTTTTTTTTCTTGAAAGGAAAATGTTGGGAGTCAGATTGCCTGCATCGCATGAAATGGAAAATTCTAAATGTCAAGTATATTTGCAATAACAAAAAGGGCGAAGCAAGCTGTACGTGTTGCTTCTGTACCTTGAACAGAGTGGAGAAATCAATGTCTTTTGTCTCCTTCAGACCCAGAGCAATGAGGGGGATGTTGGTAGTTTCCCTGTGAGCAAAACAGAAAAATATTGTGATCAGTCATCACATATGCTCAAAGTAATACGCATAACAGTAAAGATTCTTGATGTTTGCAACCAATACAATAAGTCAGTAAATGCTAACAATACACAATACAGCAGGACTTTGCATACAAAAAAGGACAATGTCGTGCTTATCTTGGTGTGATTTATGTACGCACGGCCAAACAGCCAAACACTGATGCATTAATAGGTGAACAAAAGCGGGCTCCAAGTTGTGGTGCAAGATACCAAACGACAAGAAACTCCCTTTGACGACAGACCCAGCCTTGTTAGGGATATCGCGGCAATAACACGGTCAGATCATAACATGTTTATTATGTGCAGTGCCCAGGATCACACCAGCGACGTCTCTAGTACTTGAGAAAGTTAACATTTTGATCAAATCTTTAGTGTAGCTTCACAGAGGGGGAGTCAGGATTAGACAGATGGTGCTGTAAGCACACACACACACACACACACACACACACTGGAGGAGTTAGGATTTAAAAGGTGAATGGGGGCCCCCACGTCTCCTCGTGTTGTAAAGCCTCACATCTCTCTGTTGATAAATCATTCTGGAGTTGCAGCCCTGCTTCACTAACGCCAACGAGCAGGCTCTTTACCTTCTATTGTTTTTTACCGACCAAAAAGTAAATAGAAGGCTGCCATAAAACGGCAGGTTTCCCTTCTGATCTCAGCTGTAGCTATACTAGTTTGGAGGGGGGAGGAGAGGGTTCTGGCTGTATAAACCTGGAGGTCCTTGCTGCCGACAGATGGAAAGCAGTCAGCTTGTTATCAGAGCTGAGGAAATACAAACTGACCGATACCTGCTGCAAAACCTTTCTGAAAGCAGGGGAGTGAGGTGTTGCCCTTAAAAGAAACAAGCTTGGGTTACTTCTGGTTTTGCTGGGCATTTTATTATTCAAATTTCCAACGAGGGCAACAGCAGCCCAAACATCAGCTCCAACATGAACACGCCGTGGTGTTGTTATCCTGAACCCCATTTGAAATTGATCCCCTTTGATGGAAAGAGTCCCAGAGACTCGGTGCAGCCTTTTCACTGCATGCAAGACGTCAAAACCACCTTACACTCATTCGTCACTTGACGATAAGGCAGCATTCCTCTGGCACACTGGCTCCGTGAATCACAGAAAACCTCATTCATCAGCAACAGGCTGCAGTGTAAGCCATTAGTACTCGTAGATGAGATCGCTCTGGTCTTTTCTCTGGTTTGACAGAGGGGAGAGGAGGGGAGGGGGGGGTATCTGTTCTGCAGGGAATTTGAAATGTTAAAAGCCTCTCAGAAGCTCACTCCCCTTCCTCTCTCACACACACACACACACACACACACACACACACACACACACACACACACAGTGTACGTGTGTGTGTGTCAGTGTGCATGACATGGAACAGACGACCATCGAAACGGCAGTCAGGCGGAGCTCTGGTTTTAGCTCTGGGCTTTAAACCCTTTACCAAAAAACAAAACTCTGCATCTAGAGTTGTTTCGTGTTGGCGCAGAGGAGACCGGTGCGTTTCTGGCTTCTTGGCCTCTTCGACCCCCCACAAAAGGTTGAGTGGTGGCTTGAGTAAGTTCGCCACAGGGCAAGTGTGCTTCAAAGGGAAAGGTTGCACATTTTGAGAAGTACGCTTATCTGCTTTCTTGCCCGTGATAACATGAACACATGTCTGCCAATTAAATATGAAAGAAGAGCAAGGAGACAGGCTTGGCTTAGCTTCGAATGAAAACTGGGAAACTAGTCTGGCTCTGTCCAAAGGTCTGAAAAAAAATCCATTCAGCTTGTTGTCCAGGTCAAGAACATGTCAAAGAGGAACTGAACAACCATTTACTCAGCACAAGTGACATGTTGGTCAGAATACCACACTCACAAATGTGTAGAGTAAGCATGTTGTTCAACAAAGTGTTAATGGATAAGCGGCCATGATACGATTGTCAAGATACAGTGAGCGAGTAGCCGTTATTATTCTCACGGGGTGGTTGAAGTGGGCTCACCAGCGTCCCGTACAGCCAGCACGCTGCACCGGTCACATATATGTGCTTTCCGTTATGCATTAGCTCATGCTCGAACCAGCTCAATCTGGTCTGAGTGAGATGTAACCTCAGAGAGGGGCCATCCAGAGGACGCTGTGCTGGTGGGAATGGCCTCGAAATAAGCGAGGAGACTTTTTTTTTTTTTTTCGTGCTTCAGACCGAGGTTGTATTTCAGGCTGAGAGGAGGAGGCAAACTCTCCATTGTGCCTGTGCAAGGTCATCCCACTGAGACACCTGCTCCGACTTTCTCAACATATCCGATACTCCTGCGTGCAAGCTACGCGTCCGCCTGTATAGCAGGGCCTTTTGTAAGTCTGGTGGTGTGAATGTGATGGTGCACGTGTTTTCATCAAAAAACAGCAAGACAATGGTGGCCAGCTGATGGTTGTTTCCCAGCATTCCTATTGTTTATGGATGGAGCAGGTGCTTCAATAAGAGCCTGACAAGGAAGCTGGTGAGAGGCTGAATGTTCCCACACTCGAGTCTGTCTGCTCCCATGAGACAGAGGACACTTGGACCTGAAGACTGTACCGAGAGGCAGCTGTTGAATTCTGTCTACATCCATGTAATTAGTAAACCAAATGTCTTGTTCTTAGTGGCTAGTGTGTTTAATTTAAATCTAAAAAGAGGAGGATGTTTCCTTATTCTTTGAACCAAAAAAAAAAGGTGGTCGCAGCTTGGACAAAAAGCATCCCTCAATGCTCCTCAGAACTGTTACCATAGTTACCACCATACAACAACCCATGACCCACGATCCTCCACAGTCTCCCTCTCCTTCTCTTCACCCTGTTGTGATTTGTTGTCATGGGCAACATGGCATCCTCTACAGAAGTGTGTTGTGGTTTGTGTACGAATGGTAATGAATAAATGCATCATACATGTACTGTATGTTTGTGGTGTTGTGGATCAAACTCTCGCGTCCAGTCTGCCATCAGTCCAAGAAAGAAGTTCTCTGTCAATAATACGCCCACGGTCTGTGTGTGTTTTGATAGTTTTGTCGAGGAATGACTTGCACCGACCCTCGACCACACAGTCCCCGGTTAGTGGCACAAACACACGAATAGGTCAAATAATTGCTTATTCTTGCCCTGCTGTTAGTCAGCAGTCACCCTTCTTTTTTCTTTTTTTTTTAAATGACTGTTGACTTTAACGTGTGTATCCTCATGACATACTGCATTTTCCCAGCCCACGAACTTGGCTCGTCTTTGAATAAATTAAAACATCAGAAGCTATCACTGTCACACGAGCCCATAAAAACTCTATGATCAGACCGACGGTGAGAAGCTTTGAATAAGAAGTTTGTCCCAATTTGCATGCAAGTTCAGCTCATAGTTTCCTCGTCGCTTTGTGCATTGTATCACAGAAACCAGCCGGTCCGGTCCGGCAACAACAAACTCGTGCACTTTGTCCTCGTGTTGTTTTAACATGCCTCGCTCTTCCGCAATACACCAATTTTCTCTGCTCATCTGTCATTAAGTGTCTTTCATGTGGAGGCCTTCGTGATGACTTAACCACAGAGTATCGGAGCCAGATCAGTCTCTTATCGGCTGCCAGTGAACACTGTGTGTCTGTGTTATTCTTCTGCTTTATGAATAGCAGTCTGGGATTCAGATCTCCAGATTGTTTGCATATTGAGAATACTCTGACATGTCCTCACCTCTTTGAAAATTAGAATTAGGATCAGATTTTGTTCAAGATTAAGGTTTCATATTGTTGGGTCAATGGTGTCCTTATGTGAAGAGAGCGCCAGGGCCCAGTGTCCACACTGGAAATCTCTGTGCGCGCATTTTAACATGCACTCTATTTAATGGACTCATCCCAGGCAGTTAGTATGAAAGTACATATTTCATTAATCCAAGTAAGTACATTATATTGCCTGAGGATGCATTGCTACTGGCAAAACCAAACCGCATGTCATTTTCATTGGCAATGTTCATTTTTAATCCAACAACGTACATTTCTCCCTTTTAATTATTAAATAGTTTTTTTATGATGATGAATGTTTGTCACTTTGAAGCAGTTTCCATATTGCACCAGCTGTGGCCGTAGTGGAATCATTAGTAATAAAAGAGGGAGCCGTAATACGTTGACTTACTGGGTGTTCTGGTAGACCTCCACTGAGCTGTTGAGTCCCTCCAGCTCGCCCATCAGCAGCTGCAGGTTGGAGTTAACATAGCTCAACTCCAACAGAACCATCTCTTTCACCTTGTTATTGGACGTAGCCCTGCACACGGGAGAGATTTGGAGAGGAAAAAAAAGAATGACACGACATGTTTGAAATAAAAATAAAATAAAATAAATATCAGTCTTGTTATTATCCACTCTGACAAAGCCAAACGTTCCCGCAGCTGAGTATTAAAACAAGCATGCCCCCCCCCTCCCCCCCCACTATTCTGGACCACAGACCTGCGTCATTGTGCCTTACCGTGCACTTCATTTACTCTCCAGCACACAGCGGCTTTACCAAGATCTATGAATCACAGTTGCAATCCCTGCGTAGTGCAAATGGGACGTGATCGCACAACGTGGAGAGGTCAGTGGTCAGAGGGCCTCATTTCAATGTCATTTGGTGTACATTTATGGAAACCAAAGGTTCGGTATGTACACTACACACATGAGTGAATACTGTACGTTTTTTTGTGTTGAGGTGGGCAAAGATTAGCGCATTACACTGACACTGTGTGTGTGTGTGTGTGTGTGTGTGTGTGTGTGTGTGTGTGTGTGTGTGTGTGTGTGTGTGTGTGTGTGTTGAGGCTCACTGCACAGCAGAGATAAGGTTGTAATGATAAGCCTGTGTGTTACCATGCAAAGACAAAGTGGTGGGATCTTTTGTAAAGCAGAATTTATGATGCATTGTACATTTGTGAAACTGCAATTAACATGCATCTGTAGTGATATCAGGTAACACACACACACACACACACAGCAATAGTCTCATTTTTTCCTTATCTGTCTTTTGCAGTGAACCCTAACACATTCTCTGTCAGTTGTAACTAATGCACACCCCAGACTCATTCTCTCTCTCTCTCTCTCTGTGATGTTTAAGAAGAATGGTGAGATGAAGAAGCCCTGATCAGGCAGGAGTTTAAATGTAATCAGTTAAGCTGAAAGTTAAAGAGACAAAGCATGTATGGAGGATGAATCAACACGTTTTAGGGAATCAAGGGACTCTTCTTCTTTAAAACTGGTTCACTCTGCTCTTTGGTTTTGAATCGTGCTCTTAAAATTACTGAGAGCAGTCTCTCTCTCTCTATCTCTCTCTATAAAACACATTGGAACATAACCGGGAGGGTCAACTCCTACTTAGCATCGCTTCCTTTTGGCCTGCTGAAGGGTTTCTAAAGGAGGTTTGGCCTGGGGAAGCCATCAGGGTGGAGGAGGTGGAGGTGCTGTGGTTTGGGCAGAATAGATGCCAACTCGCCAGCCAAAAGGCTGTTTTTAATATCTAATATCATCCTGCTGAGCGTGGGAACAAGCCTGTTACCCACAAGTGGGGTTTCACTGAAATCCCTCCCCACCGCTACCAAAACCTCTTTCCTGGAAGTGCTGTTTTATATATTCTTGGCAGATTGACAGTGTGTTGTATTTTTCCTCAAAGCCTTTGATTGGAACAGGGATATCCGGTCCTGATGATGATTGGAGTTGACAGAGAGAATGACTATCTATTACATGTCAAGCTTTAAAAAGGGCGGTCCACCGCTTTGACGCATGAAGTTTCAGTTGCGAAGTCTTCTGTGACTTTGGGGGAGATTTCTAGCGTTTGAAAAACAGCTAAACCATGAACTCTCAAACCCAAGCCAAGATAACCCTGATGACATCTCGGCCTCTGCTGCTTCGACTTTTGAGCATTCATCTTTTTTTTCCCTCGCTACATGTACATAGATGTCTGAGTTGTTTTTTTTGCTTTTGCAGTTTGGTCTTTCCTGTATCCCTGTCGGTCTTTTTCTCTCTTCTATCATCGCCGTTAAGTGCAGTGAGGTTAAGAGAAGAGAACTGGTCTGACTAGAATGCCTCCACCTGTTGCTGATAGAGAGAGGAATGCAGAACAAAAGAAAAAGGGAAAAAAGTAAGATTGACGGCAGCAAATGACAAGGACAAACAAACACACACACACACACACACACACACAAGGATTTAGATTCTTCATATGTCATAATGACTCAAACTAAACTCTTAATATAATATTTTTATGCTGCTTCTTTTGTAATAAAAAAAGGGTCTTTTCTGTTCTCGAATACTTTGTTTATTGATGCAAATGTGGTTTAGATAGGTCAAGTGGATGGTCCAAATAGGTAGGATTGCCATGGCAACCTTGTTGTATATTATTATATATATATACACACACACACATGGAAGATCGCAGGTACAGTCAAGACTGTATATGACCATAAATAAATCGTGCTTGGAGCATACATGAAACTTTAAAAAAAAAAAATCATCCTGGCTGTTCCCTGCGCTGCAGCTGGGCTACTAGAGGCACTCAGTCAGTCCATTTGCCCCTGGCCTTGGCTGGGCAGACTATGTGAAGCACTAGAGGAATGTGGAGGCCTCTGAGGCCGACAGTAGGCTTAGACAGACCTAATGGACACACACACACACACACACACACACACACACACACACACACACACAGAGATGATTTGAGAATCCCAGTGGAAGTTGAGGCTCCACTATCTCAGCGAAAAGGTGCACCGCTGTACCTTATTGTACCGCAGGACACTTTTATATTATCAGCAGGCCTTTACAGTTCACCAACCTTTTCCATGGGGAACATTGTCCTTTTGCCAAAGGCTACACAAACCAGAAGGTGGACACTGAAAGAACTGTATATCTTAATGCAATCCAAATCCTGCAATAACAAACAGTACTTTTATGAAGCGTATAATATTCCCTTTCTTTTGACACTTTGTCAACGAGCTTTGATTCAACTCTGGACATGTTTTTCCCTGTAGATCATCTAGAATGACCTAAAATGGCCTCATAAGATGACTTATCACTCCAGGTTGTTTTTCTATCTCCTAACGTTGTCTCGCCAGGCAGCTAGCTGTTGAAAGACAGTATAGCAGGTTCGGGTGGTTTTTTTACGTGTTCAGGGAAACAAAGACCCAGATTGAATATAGAACATATAGAAAATGCACTGTTCTTCTCTCTTATCAGCAATTTACAATAGAAAAGAAAATTTCTCAATCTCCAAAAATAGACTCCTCAAATATGATGGCCTTACATTTAAGTACTAAAAAAATAAATAATCCAATGATTAACCAAAATGGCAGTCAAGAAACTAAAGCCTTCGTCTGCAGTTTACACAGGCCAAGCACTGACCTTTTCGGGATACAAAACACCGAAGGAAATCATTTGTCTAAACGAGGCAGAGACTAATTACAGGACAAGTAAAATAAAGAATGTTGGAAGGATTTCTGAAGTCACCTATGTTCTACAGCCCGCCTGAAGCCTTTGCTGTAATGCCACAGAAGAGAATAACAAACATAAAAGAGGGCGGGTTGAACTCTTGTGCACACAGCACAGCTGGTCAAGTGCAACGGACGGGCCTTAAACATACAGTGAAAACCAGGTAAACATGGAGCACTTCTGGACTGCTAGAGCCACTCTTCAGCCTGGCTTGAAGCTTTCTTTACAGTAAATAGGTCAGACAATAAGCCTACATTTTGTTTTACGAGTGATCCCATGATATAATTCCTGAAAAGACACAAATAGCATTTTGTAAAGAGCATTTTTGTCACAGCCAGGCTGAACAAAAAGCCTGCATGGTTTTCCAGAGGTCAGTAAACGTCCTAATTCTTTCCTGCTGCACTGCACCTGCTGAGAAATATGATCTCTAATAATGCCATTCAATGCTACAGGAAGTATTTCAGCAGCAAAATGGAGACGGATTTCGAGTCTGGGTGCCATTGACCAAGCCACATCTTTATCCAAACTAAATTCACCTTTTAGCTCCAGGGCCAAATGAAACAACACAACACAACAACAGGTACTCAAACCTCTTCTAGCTAAAGAGTTCACATAATATGCTGCGGTTTCTTAACAAACCACGTATGACAATAGCCATTTGTTTTCTGCTCCACTTCAACACGTGTCACCTAAGAGTTTCTGTGTTGTCCTAAGTCTCACCAAGAATTCATGGCATCCGATGACAGAATAATGACAGAGACGAAGCCAATTCGTCTCGACATCAGCAGACCAGCTGGAGTTTACTAGAGGTCACCAGTAGCACATAACAGACAGGTGAATGACAGACGGATGAAGGGCGAGGGCAACAAACGCATAACTGTGTCCAAACCATCCGGCACGTTCCACTGGCACAATCCGCGTTGCAGGGAATTAGCACATTAAGCGGACACGAATGGGGAGTATGTGTTTAGTTCTTACTTCAGCAGGTTCTCAGCTCCAGCCCTCATCCTCATCTGTTTGATGATCTGCTGGTTCAGAGTGGCTCGCTGATTCTGCAGTTTGCTTCGTCCGGTCTGGGCGAACGGGTTACAACCCTGAGAAAAGGAGATGCAGGAAAAAAAAACATGTCAGCAGAAGATTATATCTTGTGTTATGAGTGGGAGGGGAAAAAAAGAAGATTTGCATCAAGAAAAAACGTGCAAATAAGTTGGGGCGATTTCCCAAATGATGTTTTGTTACGCTAATGCAGTCGTAAAAATAGATTTTCAATTTCCTTCAAGTTGTTCAAAATCGATTTCATTATAACCTATGTCTCTGTATATCAGGTCAGTAAATCTGAACATATCATGATACCAGTGGCGGGACAAAATTGACCAGGTTTGTTCTTAAACCTTTCATCCAGAAACGAGATATTATTATTTGTTGAAATTATTAAATTGCTAGAACACGTTCCTCTGATGTCAACATGTTGTACATTTGGCTTTGGGATTTCTTTTCGTGACATTTTTCCTTTATTCCCAGAAGTAACGGTGAAAAGGAACCTGAATTGGGTGTGGGAGGCGCTGCACCTCTCTGTGTTTACACGCGGCCAGTCAGTGGCTGAACTGTGTGTCCTTGTCGCTATCCCAACCACAAGTGTCCCAGCCTCACAGAGTCAACAGGCTGTCACTCATACACGTGCAGAAAAATGGGCCTGAGACATTCATACTGACTGACTCACAGCACAACGGAGGTGTGGTCTGTTACTGTTATTCAAATTGCAAAAAAAAGCAGCACGATGCTCAAAAACCAGTCAGCTCAGTAAAACCTGTTAGTTTGCAGTCCTCAACTTGGGACACATTTACGTTGCGTTTGTACACAAGTCTGACGTCAGCAGCAGAATGAGCTTCAGTTTCTACACTAGGAGAAAAAGGGAAAGAGTCAGACGTCTCAGCACTCTTCAGTGTCGTTTTATGTTCATTACTTAAAGTCCCAGTTCACCTTTTGTTATGTACACCTCCGCGACTGGGAGGTTGCATTGACCCATGCTCAGCATGGCTGACAACAGCCTGGCTCGGAGGGATTGTTTTTAATTATTCAAGTCAGTCAGTGTAGTCGCGTTTTGTGCCCTTGAATCACCGGTCACATCGTTTACATCTGAGTCATGTTGCTCATCCAAAGGGACATCCTGTAAGATGAGTAAGCAGTGATGGTGTCCTGCCCAAATGTACGAACTGTGTACTGACCAGACAGCGTAATGATTAACCATTTACACAAGTGAGCACCTCCTTAATTACACAATGAAGCCGGGTCGAGGGTGCCGGGGGAAGGGGGGGGCGACAGCTATTCTTAGAATGACAGCAGGGCGAGGCCGAGAGCGTTCGACTGGAGAGGGTGTGAACAATTGGCAGTGTGCTGTCACATCAGTCATTACACCAAAACCGCAGCGTACATGTTTGAGTGAAAGAACAAGGGACTGGCTCGTGGTTGATAGTAACCATAGCAGTATGTTCTGTTTTCATTTTTAATATGTCGCACATTAAGAAACTTGCTGGCATTCCAAAAAGATGACCGTGATCCTGACGAAGCAACTTGACTCTGGTCAGCTGATCAGTGACCATTACATCATGTCTCATCATCAAGAGTTACAGTCCATGAAACTGATACCCCTCAACTTCTGGTCAGCTCAGAGACGAAACAAAAGCTCAACATTAAATCAAGTGACACAAAGAAGTGGGCCTTTAGCTCCGGCTATAATACTGCCTTACCTAACCCACTGGACCACTCAGGGAATTGAATTACTGAGGGTGGCGCTTTGGTAGACCGCTCAATGGGGGGGTGCTTCATTCATTCCGAAGAAGGACACATGTTTTTATTCAGTGAAGTACAGTAAAAGACAATATTCAATCGTCATTGGTCTTTTTAGAATAGAAACCCTGCTGAGGGAATACGAATGTGTTTCCAAGCTGAGGTAGCTCGTCTGGTTTCTCAACCAGGACACATGTTGTCAATTTGTGTCTGTGGTCTGGCTGGAGGACGGCCTCGGGCCAGATGCTACGTCAGTGCTCTCGTTGGCCGAGCAAGGAGAATCGTGCCGATTCGGCTTTTTTGGTCTGCCAGCTTTCCATCCAACAACCGTCCAGTCGGAGCTCAGCCAACTGGTGAGGTGAAAGAGTGGCTGGGACGACTGTCCTGAACCACGACAGCTCCCCGGAGCGTCGGTTGAACCCAACGAGGCCTTGTAAATCATTACACTCATTTTCAGCCAAAGAGAAGAAGGGTGCACAGAAAAATGGAAGCAAACATCGTCTTGGCTCTACTTAGTTACATTTTGACCAAAAAGTTTCCAAATCGTAAAACCCTTCAACATGACATAATGAGAACGCAGAACTCATTGCGTTGTGGTTTCCACTAATGTGCAAGGCTTTCTTTTTGTCCTTCTTTTTTTACTGAGAAGGGTTTCTGCAATGATTGCAAAGACTCAAGTGTGTTCAACACTTGGGAATGCAGAACAGAGGAGAAAGGAAATGGTGAGAGGGATGGAGAGAGTAGGATGAGACAGGCTCTACAACGTGTGTTACAGTAATAAAGGAAAGTGTTTGTGATTGGAGGTATTGGGCTCTACGCTCTCCCATCATTTCTAATGGCAGAGCCAGACCCTGGTTCCCACTAGTGTGCAGTCCACAGCCTAAATCCAGACAGCGTTCAGAGGGGGATTCGGGGGGACTGAAGGACACAAAGGGTCTGTTCAGTTGCCCATCCAAACAAGCTCATCTATGAAAACACTTTGCCGCATGGCAGACCGGGAACTCGGTTTAAAACACATTAGATAATCACTCAACTACTGCCGAGAGCTTTTCTCATAGCCTCAAACTAGACAAACTCACGACAATGTTACAGTCACAGCTCCATGAAACCTAAAACTGGTTGGAGGGGTTTCTGTGCCGGTTTCGAAGCGGTACATGTTAATTACTATGTAATGATGGCTCAGCAGCATACCTATTTAGATAATGAAAAGGTGTCAACTTCAACACCGCCGGGGAAAATATGTTATCTTCTCTGATCTATCAATTCAGTTTACTTGGCACTAACACACACATTTCAATCATTTAGCTGATGCTTTCATCCTGAAGCTGTGAGATGCAGTTAATCGATAAATATAAAAAAGGTCAAAGGTCAGGGCTTTAGTGGCCTTACAATGTTTCCTTAAACACAGCAGCCGATTGTTGTGATTATCTAAGTCCAGGAGGCTAAATCTGACTGTAGTTTACCAGGCGTCTCATCAAAGCTTTGGAAGAATCCTCTCACACACACACACACGTTAAATGCCAATCTCCATCGACACCTCTGATAACTAGCAGGAAACTGATGCTGTCAATTATGGGATGTTTGGTCATTGATCTCAGTCTCTGCCACTATCAGGCCGCTCTATTCTTGGAGTAAACGCACACACACACACACACACACACACACACACACGCACACACACTCACACACACGCACACACACGCACACACACGCACACACACACACACACACACACACACACACACACACAGATGAAGCTGACAGTGCTGAGGTTTCTGCTGCTGCTGGTGACACATCAGGCGCTGCAGTATTATTTGTTGTGTGCTACATTTTAGACCATAGGGTTTCTAAAAATTAAAAAGGAAACACTTTTCTCCATGTGGTGATTCATATACACCTTGGTATGATTTATTGTGTCCGAAACCTGTTTTCTGTGGTCAGTGAACGTCCCTCAGGTCATGACATCCTGTGGCCAGGCAGCATTTAACGACAGGTCACGTTAGTTAACGGCGTGTAAAAACAACGTTAAAATGAAGCTGTATCCGCTTCGTCTAACGTCTTTTGTAACAATAGAAATGAACCGAGACTCTGAAAATACAAAACATGAAACAGCTCCAGCCAAGCTGTAAACATGTCACACACAGTAAGCTAACAGCGGGCTAAAGTCATGTAACCTACCCACTTTCAACTGCAAACAACGCAAGTTAGTCAACGCAACGTTACGTGACGTAAACGGATATCTAGTTATATGTATATATCTCTATATATACATATATTGTTACCACATAGACACAAACAAAGACTCACCTTTCTGAAATAAGTGCCGTCTCCTCCGCCTTCTTTGATGCCGTTTGGTAAAAGAGTGTCCGTCATCCTGAGGGCTCGGAGACTCTCGGAGGGGAAACGAGTGAATTAAAAGTGTGTTTAAAAAGCAGAGCGCTGCGTTCAACAGGTGGGTATCCTCTCCGCTCCAACTGGCTGTCTGCTCGCGCTCCTCTGCGCACGCGACTTTTCCAGCAGAAACCACAAACTCCGCCCCAAACGGGGGTAAAAAGAAGAAGAAGGGGGAGGGTTGAGAGGCTGGGTGGTGCCTTCAAAGCATGAAGAAAAAGAGGTTGCTCTACCCATTTGTTGTTCACCTATATACAAATATGTCATATAGTCTACGCTTGTGCCTCCATTTGGCACATGATAGTGAGTAAATCACTGTTGTGCTCAAATAGCTACTGGTTTTGTTAAAAAAAAAAAACTTTTATTTACATTTAGTATTACCTGTTTTGTTGTTGTTGTTTTAAAAAAATATTTAAACCATGTTGTAAGTTAAGAACAAGAGACACCGAGACAAGTACAGTCCATACTGAGATAATATCCTAATTTTTCCTAATATGAATTATTATTTTTTATCTAAACAACAACCCCATAAATGTTGCAAGTTGTATTCAAATAATGTAGGGCAGAGCGGGGTTGTGTGGGACACTTTTGTATCGACACCGAATTACCTTCAATGGCTAAATGAAAAGCAATGGAAATATTATTATTCTTTTTTTTTTTAAATGTACACGGTAATTTCCCCAATATGATTACATCGTAAGACTTACATTCAATACTTTTCAGTCTTAATTTGAAGTCATCTTTTTACAATGCCACTTGTTCGCAAACGTATTTGTTTGAAAACATTTGTAAAAATTACAATATTTTCATAAATTACTGAAACAGCACTCTGTGGAGAGCAAGTGTCTTTTGCAGAGCCATACACTGACCGTGCACGTCTCCCACATGTGTGGAGAAAGACAGATGGTCTGAAAGGTGCTGACGTAAAGGGACAGATCGATACAAAGACTTACAAAAAGTAATACAAAACTGTGCTTTGAATTGTTTGCCTGGCAAAGGCAGTGATAGGATCTGTGGGTGACGTGAGCTTTACCCACACACGAGCTTTAAAGGAGCAGCGTGTAGGATTTTCGGACATCTAGTGGTTAGTTTCCAGATTGCAACCAACTCAATACCCCTCCCTTCACCCTTCTTCTTCCAAACTTGTCGGAGAACTGCCTGCTTCCATTGTGGCTCATTCTATGGTAACGAAAACACAACGATTCTTATTTAAAGATGACTAAACACTAATATTAATAATAATACAAAAAAAACATAGTTATGAACATTATATTCAATTTCTTCCAATAAACGCTCCCCTAAATTCCACACACTGTCTTTGTCAGTGGCTCCTTTAAAAGGTACAACGACAATCCATTATGTCGTGGTGTGTTTCGCTCATTAGTATGGCTGTGTCTGAGGATACAAGAGGAGCCGTCTGCTCGTGTTTGGCTGGTTTTGCCAGTTATAAAGCAGGTTACGAGGTGGTAAACACGGTCAGGAAAGGAGTATTGATAGCAACGACACAGAGTTGAAGCCATAGGAACGCGGGTGCTGCTGCTGCTGTAAACTAGGCCAAGGCTGTCTTTGTCTGGGACCTTTCTGCATCCTAAAGCCAGACAAAAGCTAGTAAAAAGGACATTTTCTTCTTTTTTTTGGATTCCTCGCCTCATTTAACATGTGTGGCTGAATGGTGTTCTTTCCATTTGAATCCTGAATGTTAAAGCACATTCTGTGGCTTTTTCATTTGGGCTTGTCAAGAACGCAGAGTTCATATTGAAAGGAATGCTGGTTAAGCAGTTCATTAAAGAACTCATATCAGTTTGCCAGTTTACCACAGAGTGAGTCAGTGAAGCACCGTGAAACGAACAAGGTGAATGATCACGAATGTTTTAGAGGTCAAAGAAGACATTTACATTGTTACTGACCATTTTACTTTTCTGAGGTGTTACGGCACAGCACTGAGCTAGAATGATGTCACAAGCCTGTGCAAACCGGTCAAGCTGCAAGTTTGTATGAGTCATAACTGTTAGTTAGTCAGCACATTAACAGTCAGACCACACGATGTGTGTAGCATCATTGGTATCACTGCCTACTTCTGACGTCACTGCAGAGGACTGGACTTTGGTGACACAAAAATATTGGAATATTGAGTAGAAAGAGTGCAGGGGGCTTCTGCATCTGTGATTAGGAGGATATTCAGCCACTTAAAGAGAGTGCAATTGCTAATTATGATGTGGAGTAGTCCTGATACAACTGGATAAATGTAAAATCAACTTCTGAAACATGAGGCTGAGGTCGCTGCCACTACCAGAACCACAAAAAAACACCAATCATTAATGTTGTACTAAACAACATGGACCACTGGGTGGGGGTAAAGGTCAATATTTAAGTATTGCCATTGCCCGTTCATTCTTCCATCCTTTTCTAAAATCACTGGATGATCTGCTTTACTCATTTAGTTTGTTAAATTTTTTAAACTGATGACCCATTTCCGCTTAGATGTGCCAGTCAGACGGGTAATACCAAGAACCGCTACATTAAAATGATTGACAATGTTGTTCATATGTGTTTTAAATGTCGGCCAAGTCTGTCTGAGAAAGATCTAAACCTTCCCACGTCACCTTGAGGTATTTCTCGTGGCACATATTCAGGAAACGCATGTGTCACTAATAATGACGGCTCCTTTCAATTCAAAGGTCTGTCACGAGGTAAACCCGTGGCCTGTATAGTAAGACGCACACACACGCTGCATAGCTGCCTCCATTAGTTATTAAATTAAGCCGGCCTGGAGGTGTCCGTGTTGTTGTTGCAAGATTTCACATCTTCATCTTTATCGTGGGCACCAAGCATGTTTGTAAATTAGACAAAAGGGCAAGTATTGAACATATTTTTTTTAAATTTATTTGCACAATTCAAACAATAAAATCACAACAGAGATAAATGAATATCACAGTGCAGGAAGAGACAAAAAGCCATCTAGGCTTATTTGAAGCCTCCACCTATATAATATTTAACATTTTACAAAATTACAAACATAAAATGGAAAATGCATAAGATAGACAACGAAAGAAAAAAGAAAGAAAGAAAGAAAAGAAAGAAAAATAATGTAATTATATCGAGTCTGAGTATATCCATGTATTTGTATGCGTTGAGTAAGAAAAACAAACTGCTTGTAACCTGTTTTCTCACATTGCCTTCTGTCCGGCCTTGAACCATCACATGGTCAACAGTTTAATCTCTTGTGCTTTAAATGTACTTGTCCTCTCTACGCTCAGTCACACGACCACGGAATCCAACCCGATGACATTCCACGTAATGAATTTGTAAACTTCAGCTGCTTATGTGACTCGACCCAGCGGGCCACGCGATAGTTATGGCTGCAAAACCATACTTTCTCTATAATCACAGGGCATGGCTTGGAGGTGAAAAACTGAGCGCGCTTTCTATTTACAACCTATTTCCCAGTGAATATGGGCGGTCCACACACTTCATCCACGCTATCGCGTGTCTGAGCATCTGTTTTCTTCCTGGTAAAAGAAAATCATGTATGAAAGGATATTGACTTTGCCTGATAGATGAATACTTTAACAGAGTTGTTCATGCAAACAGACACGATTAAAAAAGGTACTGAATACTGACGCCAATGCTCAGCTACCGTCATTCCAAAAATCTAACCGTCGTTCCCTCTGGGACCCATATTAGTAAAACCATATAGAGGTCCCGGCCCGTTAAAGAGTACGGTGAACTGAGGGTGCTTTGCCTATTCCGCTCATTTCTCTTCTCCTCACAACGAAGCACAAAGCCGATTGTAAGTGGACTGCTTCCCGGCTGCTTTTCTAAAAGCAGAGGGGGCACTGCAGTGAACAACGGGCACCGGCGTTCAACCCCTGGCCCAACAGGAAGTGCTTTGGGGTTGCTATGCAGCTCTGCTCCCCAGCCGCAAGAACTCGGAGTTCCCTGTTAACAAATGATGGCCAGTATAGCAAACCATTTGAGCGGGCACTCCAGAAGCCCTACAGTAAGAATAGATCAAGGCCGGGATGAGAGAGCGATAGTTTATCCTTGGCTGAAAAGTGGTGTTGGGTTCATGGCCTCTTCTCCTTCCTTTCCTCTTTTGTTCCCTCTTTCCTCACTCTCTACCCGTATCTGTCCCTCCTTTCCTCTCCCCTGCCTTTCCTCCCTTGGCGGCTCTCCCTTTACTTCACCTGTTACCTTTTCCATCCTTGTTTTAATGATCGTTTCCTCCTACTCGCCATTGCCGCTTCATAAACTTGATACATTCTACTAATACGTACTGCAATCGCACACTGTGATGTGGAATTGCTATAGCTCCTGATTATTATAATATATTATATCCTGGAATTACCCATTTCTGCCCTGAAATTAATACTGTGAAGTTAACGTCGAGGAGTAGAGATATCCACTGCCTAATGTAGTGCAGATGATAATATAATAGAAAATTGTCAGGGTGAACAACTGGTAATCTAAATGAACTAGTTGTAAAACCCTTGGCATATCCTCTGTGGCCTTGGTTTTCACTGCAATAAGACCTACACCTCTATGAAAACAACACAACTATGGCTAGAAATAGAGATAACTCAAAAATGTCTTTTGTGCAGAATAAGACATTTACAATGACAGAAATTATTTATTTTTTAAATAGTTGAATTTCTTTGATATGTTATTTTACAGAAATTGTCAAACAATGGAATCCATACAACTTTTTTCCAAATTACCATAAGTGTCAGCAAAGTCGGGAAAAGGGAAGCTCTGCACATTCAAGGATTCATATGGTTGTAGTGCTTTGAGCTAAATGCTAATGTCGACATGTGAGCCTCACTTATTGCTAACGACATCATTCATCAATCGTTGGAACGTCGCAGGTGCATTTTGTTATTCCAGCCCAGTTGGAGTAATGAAAGCTGTAATTTGGAGACAACTAACCTGCCTATAGCCTTTCAAGAGATCGAATTTACGGATGAGCTTGTCAGGTCATATTACCAGACCTTGAATGAGAAAGAGATTGTTAATCAGGTGCTCAAATGACTTGCTAAAAGTCTGTATTGGTTGGATTTGGTCATCTTTTTTACACCAAAGGCCAAAATAAATCTCTCAGAACACGATCATATGTTTTCCTCCTGTGCCCCGACTCATCACAAGAGCAAATCATCCATCCATCCATCCATTTTCAATACCGCTTATCCTCATTAGGGTCGCGGGGCGCTGGAGCCTATCCCAGCTGACATAGGGCGAAGGCAGGGGACACCCTGGACAGGCCGCCAGTCCATCGAGGGCACATGTAGGGACATACAACCATTCACTCTCACATTCACACCTATGGGACATTTAGAGATCAATTAACCTGCAGCATGTCTTTGGACTGTGGGAGGAAGCCGGAGAGCCCGGAGAGAACCCACGCTGCCACGGGGAGAACATGCAAACTCCACACAGAAGGACCGCTCCGACCGGGAATTGAACCCGCGGCCCTCTTGCTGTGAGGCGACAGTGCTAGCCACTACACCACCGTGCAGCCAGAGCAAATCATGACATTTCAAAATGTACAACCAGTGAACCTGGGTACGTTAATCCTTGTCACGCTCAGGTGTGACAATGGCCATGTGACCCAACAGTACATGCTGTTAAGTTGTAAACAAATACGCAGTCAATATCTGATTAAAAAAGAATGAGAGGAGAGATCTCTGCACACTCGTGACTCCAATACAATCTATTTTATCTTATCTCTATGAATCATTATTTATGCACAAATCTCCTTTTAATATCTACTTTCCCCGATGTCTACCTGCGAGCCAGCACCTCACAGCCTTTAAAATGGTACGAGCCTTCTCAGCCCATTATGTAGACTTTGTCGGCTGCGGCCTCTTAACTGAGACACAAGTTGTGTGGGTTGTCATCACAAATCTTTTTCTCTGTGACCAGAGGAAGCTGCTTCTCATCACCACCACACAAGTCCTTAAGCTCATCCTCCACTACACACTCCAACCCCCACCCCTTCTTCTTCCTCCTTCCATCCCATGATGTTCCCCTTATTTCTTCTACTCCTTTTCCTTCTGTCCTCCCTGTCCTCCAGCTCCTCCATCCTCCTGCCGCTGCACTGGGATGCTGTGATGTATCTGTTTACAGCACAACTCCTCCCCTGATGCCACCACAGTATTTGGGCTATTTTCCCCTCCATCTCCTCCTCTTCCTCGTCCCCTCCCGGCGTCACACTGAAGCCAGTGTTTTCGGCTTGCCTTCCTGTCGCCAACAAAGCATCTCCTCTCTTTGTTGGGGCCTCCTTTTGGAGATGGAGGCTGCGCTCCAAGTTAATTGTGCATTCGTTAGCATTCGCCTGCCGCAACTTAACAACTTAACTCCTTAAACTGTAGATGAAGTGTAGATGAAGTGGTGTGTGTGTGTGTGTGTGTGTGTGTGTGTGTGTGTGTGTGTGTGCGTGTGCTTTTCAATGGTTGTTATTTTTTTCTCGTTAAGGCAGCAGACACGGATGCAACAGAAACACTTTCAGCAATATTAAATTGCCAATCAATTTTTCTTTTCAAAAATCAAGCTCAAAGGACGCTCTAAGAGGCAGATTCCTCACGCTCAAGAGAGAAGTGAAGGATGTTCATTTACATTCCCTACCAGGTTCTGCTGTCTGCCGTGTGAGTCAAAAAAACAAACTTTCAGTTAGGAGAACCGGTCAGAGTGCTGCAGCTGATGGGCATGTCATTAGCTTTGCAGATATTTGATCACAAACATAAGTATTGGACAAAACGAACATGTTGATTTGTAGAAAGTGTAAGAGTTCCGAGAGTCTCGAGCTACCTTGTGCCTGGAAGAAGAAGCTCCGAAGCCAGAGATATATAATAATCATTAGTTAATCTTAACAAACAAGAGTCATCTGTATACATACATGGTCCAGGCCCGGACGCGCTCACATGGCTTCGCTTCCACAGTCTCCTGACTTAGCCAACAGTTTCTGTCTGGCGTCACCACGTAAGAGACCAAATTCACGTCTCACAATTAGTTTTATTCGCAGTCCATTCGCTGAGCTAAGCTCCCATTGGTTAGTGGAGGTATTCATGCAAATACCTTTCAGAGACACAGCATGCTACGCTGACCAGCGAATAAGACATAAGGTTCACACCTGAAGGTTAGTTCCATTGGCCACTTCAAAGAATGCCTCAAATCGATAAACTAGCGGGGGTCAAAGCTCACACTTCCGGTCAAGGACAGGAAGTTCCCCTTCAGAATAAAACCCTATTATCCTGCCTACAGAATAAAAGCAACATCTCAGGTTTCAATCGGCATCCCTTTAACTATTGTCTAAACAATAAAACATCCATTCATTCCCATGCATCATACAATGAATCATTACATTTGTCATTAACAAACAGAATAATAAAACAGTGATCCTCTCTTATGCTTCATAATACATTCCTCAGAATATTCCTCAAATTAATGATCATATCTTTCTTTATGTATTAATTTAAAACATAACCTCTCTTATCTACATGTGCAAGTGTATATAAAATCCACTACAACCTAACAAAAGCGAAGGGATCGCCAATGGTTTTACAGTTAACTCAGCTAGGAAGATGATTATGTGTTCCAAATCCTGTGGCAATATGTGGTGAGACATTTCACTAAAAACCACACATGTGAACCTCATGGAGTTGCTACAAAGGAGAAGTCAGGAGTCGCCAAAGTCTTTAGGACCACGTTACATGAAAAACCAACGAATGCCTGTACTGTCAATCAGGTGAGAGAAATTTCACCGGATAAGTGAAAACATTTTCCACCAATTCTTTTCCTCTCTGCTGTATCATCTCAAAAGTCTCTACAGTCCGTTACTTTTTCTTCTCTACCATTTCTCATTTCACGTATTTATCCATCTGATCTCTACAACCCATCATCTGAAAGTATTATGTTGAATGTATCAAATGTGGCTGCCTGTATCATGTGCATTGTCCTTTCCATTGATCGCCTCTTCATCTCTGTCTCCCTCTGCTTATAGCTGCTGGGAAGGAAGAAGAGCAAAAGGATTGCAAACTCACTGGAACTCATGATATATATCATATATATATATATACATATGTATATATATTTTCTTTGCAGATAAAAATCCCACTTCTCAAAACACAAACTTTTTAGAATCCTTACGGCTCTTTCAAGTATATGTTCTAGCACTGCTACGAGCAGGGAGACAAACCGAATTTAACAAAAAACTCGGACACGGACACCAAAACCGGACGTTACCTATGTTATGAAAAGAGTTGATGAATCCAGTCCTATATTCAGTCCGAAACACCGAAACACATCATTACATTTCTAATCAACTCATTCTGTATATGTTTACGCCATCACACCTTACTTTACTATACCTTTGATGTATAATACAAAACAAACTAAACTTAGAACGCTGCTCCTCTGATCACATGGTTAGGGTTTCGATCATTTATTACACGTTCTTTTTTAACGTTTAGATAAATTAATTTCAATACCTCCTCCCTTTATATGTACAATTGCTCATTATATATATTTATAGTAACTCATTTTAAATGGACATCAGCAAAAACAAGTCTCCAAAGTCTCGCGGAGGTATCTGCGTGATTACAAGATCACGGACAACATCACGCATGAGATTTTCGGTCAGCGGCTCCAATCTGAGGATTGGCTTGGTGCTACTGAGGGGTTAACAACAGACTCAATTTTTCAATGCAAATTATTTATATATATATATATATTTATATATATATATATATATATATTGTATATATATATAATATATATATATATTTATATTATATGATATTCATGATATTTATATTGTATATTTATGATATTTATATAATATGGTATTTATATATCATATTATACTGAATATTATTATGATATATATATATATTTACAGTATATGTATATATACTGAATTAAGATGTCCTTATTATGTCAGTGTTGGAATACATATTAAATATTTACAAATATTACAAAGTAGTAATGCATGTTTGATATTTTTTTTGCATTGAATCATACTGGGATGTTTGCTGAAATTGATTGTATGGCCCTACCAAAAAAACATCCCACCAGCCGCCACTGCTGATAATTTACATTATATTTCACCGCATAATCTACAGGACTACAGAAATTTTGATTATTACATTTTGGGTATTCAAATATTATTTTGAAGGACACCAATCCAAAAATATTCCATTACAAGTAAAAGTGTTTATCAGTTAAATGTATTGGAAGTATAAAAGGTGTTCATTCTGCCCCCACTTCGCTCCTGCAGATCACAAGCAACATTTCTCCACCTTCCCCTTAATGTATAAGGAAGTTTCAAGATGATGCTCCTCACAATGGACGGTAGGTCCAGTTCCTTCATATGCATCATTTGCTCCGTTAGATTTGAGCATCCTCGAAGAAAAAGAAGATAAGGATTTTAAGGCTTTAAGAACTTCACTTTTAACAGGTGTCCTGAGGTCAGATGGAGTTGACATCTTTGGAACAAGGACCAGGGACAACGTCTTCCACAGAACCGGGACTTCCATGTTGGAACTTTAGATTATTAAACTATTTGAATGGCATGTTATTTAAGATAATTAGACAGTTCTTGTGGAAACTGGGGGAAGTGGCATGCATTGTCCTTTTTGATTGTATCACTGGGAGTCGCCAGAGTAAGAAATGCCGACTGGTGAAAAAACAAGGGTCAAGCCGAAAGAAAAAGAAAAAAACTTGAGAGTCTTGTGACTGTAAATGCCAAGAACTGACAGAAAGGCTGCGTCTCATGGTTGAAAAGAACATTTTGTGTGTTTTGAATGTTTAGTCAGAGGCTAATGGTTATCCAGATGATCTTCAAGATGATCTCATTAAAAGTAATCTAATGTCTATGCTTGACAATTGAATAGCTCTGAATTACACAAAGATACAAATGCTTGCATTCAAGCTGTTACTTCCTGTTTTTTTTTTTTATTTAAGTCTTGTCGCTGTCCTGAGGGAATTCCTGTCTCCCTTTAAAAAGAGACCGTGTGAACCATTTAGGGGGAATAATTGGCAGAAATGGAATAAAATATTCATAATATGTTTTCATTAGTCTGAAACTAGGAATTGTTATGTTTTTGTTAGCTTAGAAAAAGCCGTTTATAACTACGTAGGGAGCGGGTCTGATCTGTTTTTAAAATTCTATATGTTTTTAAAAGCCAATTATTTAGTCATGAAAAAGAACCGCTTGTTGATAAAAGTAGGTATTTGTAGTAAAAAGAACATATACCTTTCCCATAAAGACCACCATAGTTCTCCGACACACTTGGAAAGGGAGGGGTGAACGGAGGGTCAAGTTGTCGCTTGCAACCTCACAGCTAAATGGCACTAAATCTCACACAATGTTCCTTTAAGAGTATATTCCAGTGATTGTTACTTGGGTGGAGCCTTTTCCTGAGATACCTGAATGAACTCTATTCCTTTGAGTGTTATTTTCATAGTCTGTACATTTGTCAAATATATAAATAGCTCTTATTGGCTTTTGTTGCGAGTTGAAGCTTTGCTAGTAAAAACACCTGATTGATAGCTGACGTAAAACAAGGCGTGATGTCACACCCTGGTTTGTGTCTGGACTGCGGTTTTGACGCCTCAAGTTGGCATTTTGTCCCGTTGCCATCTTGGATTTTTTTAATTAAAACGAAAGTGACCATATTTCGACTGCAGAGGAGTGACGGAAAGGGACGCCGTATACGGCTCTGTTAGGGTAGTGACCTGTCACTGACAAGGTAGCCAGAAGAAGACTTGAAACTACCGATTGAGACCATGTTTGCAATGTTTACTGAGGGAATAAATCAAGAGAGAAGTCGAGTCATTTTCTCATAGACTTCTAAGAGTCGCCCCCTGATGGCCATTAGAAGGAATGCACGTTTAAGGCCCTGTCGGATTGGCTTCCCTTTTACAGTTTTTTACAATTGAATATACACTAAAATCAAAAGTATTACACAATTATCCAAACCGTACAGTCAAGAAGCAAAACTCGGCCCAGATTTGCACCACTATAACGCACAATGTCTGCCTCACACTGTTTACAAAACAATACACACGACGGTTTGCAAAACACTAAACACACTTCTATCCATTACACACAGAAGTATATCGAGATGTCACTTCCTTGCACTGAATGACAAATGACCACACCTATGTGCCAATTGATTAAACACAGCAGTCAGGTGCGCAAACACAAGATTGCTTAATTGCGGACACACCAATCAGGTTTAAGCACAATGAAAACCAAGGAGGGTGATGCATGAAAACTGGGACATGTTTTTATTGTGAATCTCCATGTAGACTAATTAGAGTGTATAAAGAAAATAAATGTATATTTTCATCAGTCTGCAGCATTGGTCTTGTGTGGTGTCCAATGTATACTGTTCAAGTGTGTTTAGTGTTTTGCAAATCACTCTGTGTATTGTTTTGCAAAAAGTGTGAGCAGACATTGTGCTTATGGTGGTGCAAATGCGGGCGATGTTTTGCACTTTTTCTGTGTACTTCACTCCCACGACTAATCACTGAGAAGTAGAATTGCTAAAAGTGTTTTAGGTTTTCAACAGCAGTGTGTAACTGGTCCAAACCAAATTAAGTCATATGCTGTAACAAAATATGGTTTTGATAAATGTGTGTATAGTTTTTACAAGGGTGTTTGATTTTGCAAGGGATCTGAGGAGTTTTGCTAATTGGGTTTGTGGGTGTGCTAACTGTGTGTACCGCTTGCTCAACACACAGGATTTACAGCGCAGGTGCAGACAATGAACCATTACAGCACAACATACACCGCTCTGAACGAGTCCTATTCATGTCGATAAACTGAGGGAATAAACATTCAGGATCGTGATGGTTTCTCTCTTCAAAGGGATCCTAACCGTCATCTACCCTGTGTATGTGTGTGTGTGAAAACATATATGTGGCAGCGGGGTGTGGCTAGGCTCAGCTGCAGAGTGGGTGGAGCGGGGGTGTGGTTCAGGGAACAGTGTCATGATGTGTAAATGAGCCTCAGCTGGGATCAATTATATTCTGTGTTCCATATAAGAACAGGAGTAGCTGGAGAGCGGGTAGCGGAGGCCTGGATCGGTCGCTACCAGAAGCGACAATGATGTTTGCGGCCCCTTTTGTGCCTTTTTGTGAGATTAAACCCTGCTTCATCAATAAAGATGTATTCGTGTGGGTCAGCCATTGCATCTCTCAAACATTTACAGGAATAAAAAAAACACACATTTTACTTCAAACATATACGGTGGATATTCAGTCTATATGTACTACAACATTACTGTGCATGTACTGTGATACAATACATAGTGACAATGAGGCAAATTACCTGTTTTCCCTCCTGAAAGTACGAACAATGGATGCAACTGTGAAACGGCTTAAGTTTGGCTGGACTAGTTGGCTAGCTTCTCCCATGTACCTCCACATGATGAACAACAGTGGCACGGATTTCATCAGAAATTACTTGTCTTTGCTGTCCTCTGCCTCTGCCTCTTCCTCTCCATCTCCATCTCCATCTCCCTCTTCCGCTTCCGCTTCCGCTTCCGCTTCCTCTTCCTCTTCCTCTTCATCTCTCTTCCTCTCTCTTGTCCCTCAACCTCTGCATGGTTGGGATCCATTGTTCCAAAGGACATGAGCATGCCTCTAAGCTCTATTTATTGACCCCCAATTCTGATTGGTGTGTTAACAATTTTTGTTTTCACCTAGAGAAGGGTGTGGTCTCTGAGTTTATGTTATGATAACTTGAGTTAATTATATTGAGAGCATGTGTTTGCTGAATGAACACGTAGTGTAAAGAATGATTTATTTGGTCACTTTTGTGTAAGGTTTTGCAGAAAGTGTTTTGGATATTGAGACATGTGTGGACACAGGTGAATTGTGTTTTTGGTTATGGGAAATGTGTGTGTGCTTCTGGGAATGACGAAAAGGTCTGGGTGTTTGTGCTCCAGGAACCAGGTTTTGTGCTTTAGCAATCGAGAAAAACTGTAATCATTCCGGGGTAATGTCTCGCTCTCCCCGTCCCTCTGGCACGTAAATGCCTATTTAGCTAATTGGTATGAGTGTGAAGTTTTACAGAGGTCCTTGTGAGGAGACCAGACGACCACCCCCGGGCTGCACACTAAGTGTGTGAATCCAAAAAACACTATACTCTACCATCCAAATTTGATCGAGAAAAGAACAGGACTCAATATATGAACCACTACCTTGAGTCCTGTTCTTGTCCCGAAGTGACACAGCAGCCCCAAGTGTTGTCAGAAATAAGTAACATGGTTGTGCTTCATAGCTGAAAAAGTTTATCTTCTGTTCTTCTGTCGAGACTTCAAACCAGAAGAGAAGAGCAGCTGCTTTGCTTGGACTTCCATATTACCTGAGGGAGGACTCCAGCGGTTTCATCTCTGTCTGTGAGGTGTGTGAAAAACAATGCACTAAAAATACAGAAAGCTAAAAAGAACTGACATTTTGTCTATCAAACTATGGCATGATAAACTAGAGAGATGGGGAGTGAGAGAAAGAAGTAATTTGCGTATGTGTCTGTCTGTGTGTCTGTCTTATGTGTATATGTCTGTGTCTGTGTGTGTGTCTGTGTGTCTGTCTTATGTGTATATGTCTGTGTCTGTGTGTGTGTCTGTCTATGTGTATATGTCTGTGTCTGTGTGTGTCTGTCTGTCTGTCTATGTGTATATGTCTGTGTCTGTGTCTGTGTGTGTGTCTGTCTGTCTGTCTATGTGTATATGTCTGTGTCTGTGTGTGTGTCTGTCTGTCTGTTTATGTGTATATGTCTGTGTCTGTGTGTGTGTCTGTCTGTCTGTCTATGTGTATATGTCTGTGTCTGTGTGTGTGTGTGTCTGTCGGTATATGTCTGTGTCTGTATGTGTGTCTGTCTGTCTGTCTATGTGTATATGTCTGTGTGTGTGTGTGTGTGTGTCTGTCTGTCTGTCTATGTGTATATGTCTGTGTCTGTGTGTCTGTCTGTCTGTCGATGTGTATATGTCTGTGTCTGTGTGTGTGTCTGTCTGTCTGTCTATGTGTATATGTCTGTGTCTGTGTGTGTGTGTGTCTGTCGGTATATGTCTGTGTCTGTATGTGTGTCTGTCTGTCTGTCTATGTGTATATGTCTGTGTGTGTGTGTGTGTGTGTCTGTCTGTCTGTCTATGTGTATATGTCTGTGTCTGTGTGTGTGTCTGTCTGTCTGTCTATGTGTATATGTCTGTGTCTGTGTGTCTGTCTGTCTGTCGATGTGTATATGTCTGTGTCTGTGTGTGTGTCTGTCTGTCTGTCTATGTGTATATGTCTGTGTCTGTGTGTGTGTGTGTCTGTCGGTATATGTCTGTGTCTGTGTCTGTATGTGTGTCTGTCTGTCTGTCTATGTGTATATGTCTGTGTGTGTGTGTGTGTGTGTGTGTGTCTGTCTGTCTGTCTATGTGTATATGTCTGTGTCTGTGTGTGTGTCTGTGTGTATATGTCTGTGTCTGTGTGTGTGTCTGTCTGTCTGTCTATGTGTATATGTCTGTGTGTGTGTGTGTCTGTCTGTCTGTCTATGTGTATATGTCTGTGTCTGTGTGTGTGTCTGTCTGTATATGTCTGTGTCTGTGTGTGTGTCTGTCTGTCTGTCTATGTGTATATGTCTGTGTGTGTGTGTGTGTGTGTGTGTGTCTGTCTGTCTGTCTATGTGTATCTGTCTGTGTGTGTGTGTGTGTGTGTGTGTGTGTGTGTGTGTGTGTGTGTCAAACTGCACTAATGAGCACACCTGTGTGCTGCCAACATTAACGGTTGCAATAGTGATAACTTCAAAGGGAGTACAGTTCCATAGGCTTGACCCTAAGCCCTCCCAAACAAGTAGTAAATGAAGTTTGCTTAGTGACATGGTTAGCTACTAAATATTTCATTTTAATTTTCAAATTACCCGTTCACAAGGAGAAGCAACAACAAAAGTGGACATTGGCCTTCTCATCGTTGCAGAGGACGGTGGAAGTGGGAAACAGTTGCTGGCAAAGAACATTGTTGATGTCGCTGCTGGAGGAACGAATCTTTCTGCACCAGCTGAAGGATGTTGCCAAAGCCTTTGCAACGCTGACGGGACTCCTTTACAGCCTAAACGTGGACTATCCCAAAGGACTAAAGTACACTTTTGAAGTCATGGGCATCAGCAATGCCACTTGTTCAGCCAAAGTTAATGGACTCAGGAACAGGATGCTTCAAGCGTAAGCAAGTTGGCCAAGTTAATGGTTTTCACTTTCCGTAGTATTTTAAAAAGGCCTGTAAAAGTTGTAGAAATGTTGGGCTGTATTTTCATAATATTAAGATATGCCAATTGGTGCATTTTTGCTATGGAATTTGAATTAAATCAAATAGTAATATGAATGCTCTTTAATGTCTGTGTGTACCGTTAAAAAAAAGACGTGTAAGTTGTTTGGCCAAATTAAGCATTTTAATTTTGTTGAATTAACTTAACATTGAAAGTAAGATAAACTACTCATTAAAAAGTAACCTGGCTGCCTTAAAAAGATAAGTTAATTTAACAAGATGCCGAATGGAGTCAACTTGTGTTAGTATATTTGCTGCAACTAAAAATGATAAATTCATTAAACAAGAAGATTAGTTCAAACTACTAATATTTTCATGTTTGGACAGCTCAGAATATTAGTAGTCCTTCTTTGTTGTCTCAACTCTGATTTAGGTTTGTACAACTTAAAATGTATTGTTGGTAGTACTAAAAAACGTGTTGATTAAAATTAAAATTAAAAGTTGATAGGACTATTTTTTAGCTTTCCCTTTGTCTGCCCAACTATTCTTAGTGTAATTAACTCTAATTGAAGTTCAGACAATTTAAGTTTCTTAGCTTGTCTAACTCAATATTTTAAGGCAGCCAGTATTAATTACATTTTAATTAATTAATTAATTAGTATTAATTATATTTTAAAGCAGCCAATATTTTAAGTTGAACTAGCTTGTTTGTTTTTTTGGCTGTAGCTCACGGGGATGAGTGGTCGTCCCGTACCAGGTACCCGGTTCGAACCCCGCTTACCCCATTAGTTGCATGTCGAAGTGTCCTTGAGCTTCACAGCCCATTGCTCCTTAATAATTAAGGATGGGTTTAATGCAGAGGACAAATTTCATACATGTAATATGTATATATAATATGACAATAAAATATGGTTTTCATTACTCACCACATTTAAACTTTGACAACACACAAAACAAAACTGTCTTTTTATAATAAACCGTTTTCTACGCAGACTTGTCAGAAGAAACACAGTTAATTTACAGTAAGCGTGCACATAAGCCTTCCCAGTTGGCCAGTGTGCAAACCACCAGGCAACTGGTTCATATTTCTTATATACATCTATATTTTCCTGCGACCACAAGAAAAAAATATCTACTTTAAAAATGCATAAAGGCATGAGGTCACGAGACTCCATCTATAAATAAGGACGGTGTCGACGTTCTTGTTTTAACAGGTAGGCTTACGTGGAGTGTCAAATGAACAGTACGCTGGCACCCAGGAAATCTGATCAGAGTAAAAATGCCTTCTTTAGAACTTTTACACAAACAACACATAGACTAACCATGGGAAAAGGTCCGTGGATAACCACATAGGCAACACATTTGTGTCCCAACCAGTCCTACCAGTGACTGAAGCTGGCACGCCTCCAGCAATAGGAGCCAGCACCTAAAGCAGCTGAGCTCTACTGTCATGATTTGCATTATGTACACATTCTCTTATCCTGCTGTGACATGTACAAATTACATCTGTGGATACAAAAAAAAAGCCTGTTCTCATCCTGTTCTTTCAGTTTCTGTTGACCTAAAAAGCTACATGCCGATGGTGTTGATCATGACGACTATGGGTCAGTGGTTAGCAGGTCTGTCTTTCAATCAGGGGGTTGGTGGGTCAATCCTCGCCCTAGTCTATGTGTCCTTGAGCAAGACACTTAACCCTGAGTTGTTCCCTGTAGCTGTGTATGTAGTGCCTTTTTTCATTCATCTTATTTGAAGTTTACAGTTTCCCTAAACAGTTTGACTATCTTTTTATTCATTTATAATCATGTTTATCAAAATCTCGTAATCCCACTTTTACATCAGACTACCTGAGTCTAGGTGCTGATTTCAGTGGCGAGTCGTGCGCATGCGCGTGTCCTACGATTCATCAGTAGTAAATTATAAGGGCAGCCCGGGGAGCGGAGCTTGGTTCAGTTTACAGTATCTGGACCGGACTGAGGCGGGCAGGCAGCAAACTTGCAAGGCCAAGGAGATGGGGGACAAAGAGAAAAAGAAGAAGGATAAAAAGTCCTCCAATGGCGACAGAGTCACTCTGAAAAAAGAAATTGGACTTTTGAGCGCTTGCGCTATCATCATCGGTGAGTGTGTGCGCCAGTGTGCGTCTTAAATGTTCGTGGAGAGTGAATTCGGCTCCAAGTAGAAACGTCCGGCTCGCGGAATAACTACCGTGACGTGCACGCGCTGTGCAGTTGTTGCTGTGATGTACACGTTACAATGGCATATGGCACACAATAGGATACGGTCACGGAGTGGGGTCCGTTGTTCCCGAACTACTGTAAGTACACTGCAGGGGGATAAGGGAACTCGCCCGTAACATTCAGACACGGCTTCGCAGTCTGACTTTGGCACAAACCGCCGAAATACGCACGGAAAGAGTCGCTTTTACGCGCGGGCGGTCCGCCTCCGATGTGTCGGTCCACCTGGGTTTTGTGTGGAAACTGTTGCGTCAGTCGTGATCATCTGAATATGGACATGCCTACGTGGCTGAACTTTCCTCCTGTTGAACTTGAAAGCCATGCAGACAAAGCACAGCCTCCATATAGATGTATGGTTTTGTGGAACATTACAGATGTTGTGGAGCATTACTCTGCCATGGGGGGTTGTGGGTTCCACGGCCCCCACTGTAGATTGACGCCGGGGGTGAAGCAAGGCATCAGTGTTGTTCCTTGTACTCATCCTTAGATCACCGGCTCGTAGCCTTGTTCAAATGTGCTCGTGCTGCAGCACAGTACGTTGGCATTATACACATTGAGAGTATTAAAAGAGGAAGTTGCTTTGTTGCAAACGGTTTCCTAAATGATGATGCAGGTTGCAGAACAGTGATAGAGTGATACAGTATAAACGACCCCATCTGCAGCAGGAAAGTCAACAGGTTATGTGCTGTGATAATGTGACAGTCATGCAGAGGGTTCCCCAAGCACCAACTGATCATCAGAGTCCAGCCTCTACATTTATGGAGGCAGGGGGAGGACACGGCAATTTACTTAATGGCATGACATGAATGTCGTCATGAGGTCATGGAGTTATTTTTGTGCGAGAATTTGACTTGTTGGAGATGTGTACACTAACTCCCTTTTTTGTGTTGTACACTACGGATCGCTAACTTGCATGTTTTAGAGTAGGGAGGCTTTACATTCTGTCTGGTCATGAAAGAGTGAAGCAACATGTCGAGGGGGAGGATGAGGAATGTGCCGGGGGAAACATACAGTACTGCCATGACTTCCATAACTCCGCCTGTACGTCTGCTCTCCAAATGAGAAGGTCCTCCTCCACGAGTAGGCGGCCCCCTCCAAGTAAAAGGGATGTTGAAACAAACCAAGGTGGCTAAAAGTTGAAGACAGATGTTGAAATAATCAGAGCCCGTTGGCCGGTGATTTCCACAGAAGTTTTTTTTTCTTCTTTCTACAATGTTTGATATATGGAGATAAATGCGAAAATACCTGCCAGAAAAAGTAATAAATAGAGAATAACAAGGGCAGTTGTCATTAGGGCACATAACAAAACAGACTGAGATCTCGGTGAAAGGAGGAATAGAAAGCAATGTGACATTCAAAAAGCCTATAATAGCTTATCTTCATAAACAAGGTCACATCTATTGTGCTTTGATAGAGGTTGATACAGTTCCAGTTAAGGCTTATTCTTGACCCTGCCTGGTTATTTATTCATTCGGCAAGTAGCCGCTGTACAAATCCGTACATGTTCAAAGTACAACCAAAAGGCTGACTGCGTAAAATAAGTTATTCCCAAAGACTGGTCGCAGGAGATTTTATTAGGGTCGCCAAACTATTATATATTATTATATTATGTATATATATATATATATATATATATATATATTCTATAGTTTACAACACTTTTGAGCCACATGAGGGAGTCTGGATGGTCATATTATTCTGATTATTCTCGCTAACATTGAATCTAATATGACAGGCTAGTGTAATATCTGTTTGTTTTTTTTTTACTGAAGAGAGAAATACAAGGAGAGGCTGTTAACCCCGCCTTAATGCATATCGTTTATCTCATGAGACAAATTAAAAAGAATGACATATCCTGTGAACTAGGCTATTTAAAGGCATTTATGTGTAATAGAAAGTATACTGTATGTTTCCACCACACGTGCAATAAATCAAGTTGAGTTGTTGCTGTCTTTTTACACGTATACTACTTCAAAATAGCTGGTTTACCTCTCCAAGATAATTAAAAGTGATGCAGAAATGGCAATAAAAATGGTCAGGAGCGTACATATCGTGAATCGGGTCCCCAGAGAAGAAGTTTGGTAAACCCTGCTTTACAGTGCATCAGTGAGCTCCGAGGGTTACGGACTTGGTCTACTTTAACGTTGCTATTGTGTGAAATCAGTGCTCAAATCACTCAGGTTGGCACTAACCAGTTGCCAAGTCTTTTCTGTGTGGCGCACAGATGGAGTGAGGCCTGTGTGCAGCTATCGCGCACATACAACTTGAGTCATGCTACTACCCACCAGATCCAGCCTACTCACATATCTACCGCCCCGCTCTAGTCAGGTGGATCATTGGCTGCTGCCTCGCTGTGTGCAATCACTACCGCTGCTGCTTACGTTTTAAGGGCTGGACAGTCAAATCAAATGTATCCAATTACTTACGCTCCCACATTTCACCAGCCCCAGCTCCACTCCATAAACCACCTCATCCTGTAGTATCTCTTTCTGCGTGTACATACTAGTCAGATAGATCTGACTAGTATGTTTAAGGGTTGACAGACCCTTAAACATACTAGTTTAAGGGTTGACAGAAGAGCGTGGTGGTGTGTTGCTTCACTCGTGGTCACAAATTGAATAAAATGGTGATTGATCTGAGCAGTTAATTTGAGACCATTTCCCAGCTTCAGTGGAGGGAGGCTGAGAAGGTCAGCAGGACTGTGATTCATGCTCTCAGCCGCGATGCCAAGCTTTATGACATAACAAACACAACGTAGGCGTTATGCAACCGCTCTGCATCCCAGCACGGCCTCCACAATCAAATGTGACAGTGATAAATGCACTGTTTGGACCTCCTCGCTCCTTCTGCATTCAGCGCTGCTCCAACAGGGGAAGCTGCCTCACTGGGTTTTAAACAGCAACAATGTTTACAGTGGACAGAGTCATATTTTTATTTTCTTCGAAGAGCCCTTTTGTTCTCGAAGTTCTCCAAAGAGGAGAAAAACATGGTTTTGTTTAGACAGCTGTTGGTTTCTGCTAGTTTTTCTTTTTTTGTAGGGGTGATGACACATGAGTGCCATGCTGGATTTGAACTCATGACATAGTTGCTTATTATGTGTGCTTTGGCCAACTGAGCCACCAGGAAATCTCTGTTTGGGGGGGTAGCTGAGCCAGGAGCCTCAATGAGCCAGATATAACTATGGTGGTGTCATTATATTCTTCTACTATTAGCATTATTAGTGTGTTGGACATACACAGCTTGGCTTGGCTCTGCAACTACCGATTTCTGATGATCATCAAAATCAAGATTCATTTCAGCTTGGTACGGTGCATCTGTTCATAGAAGTAAAGACTTGTGTTAAATCTAAAATTATTAAAAGAAATATTATTGTCACTATTTTGGGGTTCGCCCAATTACCCTAATACAACCTGGAAGGGGCTCTCCCCCGCTATTTCCTTTTTCTTCTCATAAAGTCTGATCAAAAACTGAGAAAGTCTGTGTTTTATCGCTATTATTTATTTCTTTTGACTCTGTTGACATCCCACTGAATATTTAATGCATGCAGCCTGCAATGTCTTATGTAGCGCTGCCGTGTGGTTCCGCATCACCACGGGACAACAATGACACATGCTGACGCAAATCAACTTCTACCTTCTCTACCCTTCAACCGATCGAAAGGTCAAAGGGGGAATAATGTATTCTGTATGTTACTCTAGATTAACTAAAGGGCCACAGGGTGCACTCTCCTTGGTAGCATACAATTATTATAAATTACCATAAAAAAGACATTTCCAGCGTATCAAATAATGTTGTCCTAATTATCTTATACATAAATGGTTACAATGCTCTCTGACTACTTTCTAGTTAAATATTTGTATAGGGAAGGGCAAATAACCCTCTTAATCTGTGTTTTTCTTCAAAGGTAACATTATTGGTTCTGGGATATTCATCTCACCCAAAGGCGTATTGGAGCATGCAGGCTCCGTGGGGCTGTCACTCATCGTCTGGGTTTGTGGAGGGGGGATCTGTGCCCTCGGGTCCATGTGCTACGCTGAACTTGGGGTCACCATCCCAAAATCTGGAGGAGACTATTCATATGTGACAGAAATCTTTGGAGGGCTAGTGGGGTAAGTACTGTTGTTGTGTCCAGTTACCCTTTGTTTATCTCTACCAGGAAAATCATGCCATTGGTCACATGTATTAGTGCGTCTGTGAGTGAGTGAGTGAGTGTGCATCTCGAGGTCTGTCCACAGCTAATCTCACATTCTGCAGCAGCCAATGTAATATTTTGAGTTATGGCAGCATGCTCAAGGACCTCAAGGACCTCAAGGACCTCAAGGACCTCTTGCTGTTGCGGTGACTGCTATTGACAGCCGAGTGACTCCTCACTCACCACTCTGAACGGGTAGGGGCCGCTTGTGACAACCACAGCTGAGTGAATCTCAGACCCCCCCACCGAGCAACTGCACTGCGCCCACAGTGGAGGGATAACAGTGTGTGGTGTATATACACACTGCTATGTACCTTTTGGTTTGTTTTCATCTGTCCATCCGGGGAGAGGGATCCTCCTCTGTTGCTCTCCTGAAGGTTTCTTCCCATTTTTCCCTGTGAAAGGTTATTTTTGGGGAGTTTTTCCTGATCCGATGTGAGGTCCTGGGACAGGGATGTCGTATGTGTACAGATTGTAAAGCCCTCTGAGGCAAATTTGTAATTTGTGATATTGGGCTATACAAAATAAACTGAATTGAATTGAATTGAATTAATAGAACTGAGGGTTAGATTGTACTCACTTGGTATGGATTATACTTAACAGCCTGTAGACAAGAGGCCTGCCTGGGACTAATACGCCCGGAAAGTCTTGTGACTTGTCAGCTGATCATAGAGCAGCACTGTAAGACTGCTGTCGAACATGCACTGTGAATGCCTGGGGACGCACTAGTTTAGTCCTATATGGCTCATTCATTTGCATGTGCATTAAAGTTCAAATAAAATAAAATAATTAAAGTCCAGTAAGATCAGACATACTGTATTCTAGTGTCAGCAACAATTTCCATCCGCCGTGTGGTGCTTTTTTCACTATCTGAGCACCAGTCTCTTATAACTGGTGTCAAGATGCCATTGTGCAAGTCACGCAACCCCAACTGCTCCAGTGGAGCTATACAAAGACCAACAGCAGGAAACTATGGTTGTGCGGGGCAGCTCTGAGGTATAAGTGGGACTGTGAAGTCAGCATGGAACTGAAAGAGAGCGGCGAGAGCTCCTCGCCTGTCCAAAAACAGTATTCCCCACAGTGTTACTCTCACACACAACATCCTGTGTGTTTTGTCTCCTTATCCCGTAGTTTCCTGTTGTTATGGAGTGCCGTCCTCATCATGTATCCAACCACGCTGGCCGTCATCGCGCTCACTTTCTCCAATTACGTCTTGCAGCCGGCCTTCCAGGACTGCCTGCCGCCGTACGTCGCCACCAGACTCCTCGCTACCATCTGTATCTGTGAGTTACAAACATTAAAAAAAACAATGCGTTTTAGTTATGATCCATTAGTTCTTCTGTTTAGTCTATTTTTGGCTCTTTGCCATGAAGTATCCAAACTATACATCTCAGAGATCATCTGCAGATCAGTGCAGGTCTTTTTCCTCACTCATTATAAACCATATGCAACAATGACACGTTTAATTCTTCAGAACACACTTACGTACATATGTCTTTATATTTGTGAACTGTGCCATTGCAATACATGAAGTGCAATACAACATTGCAGCTGGGAATGTCTGACCTTCCACTGGAATGCAGCATTAAAACAGCAACTGTACAAGCTTTCATTAAGTGGGTGAAGGTGAGATCGCTATTGTGTACCATCTGTGATGGGGAGAGGCACAACAAACAAGGTTGACACATAGGCCCCATGAAATACGTTGCTTTTTTGGCTGTAGCTTCCCACAAGGGAAGATATTTATCCTGCTCGGTGATTGCGTGCCTATCGGCTTTTGTCATTGAATAGCAAGAGCCAAGCAAACGCCAATGTGCCTCTTATCTAGGGATTTTGTTGGGAAGACAACAATCAACGAATCCGGACTAAAGTTGTGTTGTGTGAACTACACGAGCCGAGGCGTTTCCGGGCCAGATGAGATATATAATCCCTCCAGTATGTTTTGGTTATACCTCGGGACCTCTAACCAGTTGAACATGCCCGGAATATCTCGCAAAAGAGACTTCCAAGAGGCATCCCGATCAGATGCGTGAACCACTTCAGCTGGCCCCTTTCAATGCAAAGGACCCCACAAAGAAAGCTAATTTTAAGCCACTTGCATCTGCGATCTCGTTCATTCGGTCACCAAAGCTTATGAACGCAGGTGAGAGTCCCAACATAGATAGACTGGTAAATCGATGTCCCGAGGCCCGGTCAGAGACGCTAGCCAAGACCTTCAGGGTCACTGAGGCACTCAAACCCCTCTACCATGTTACGGTGGTGATTCATTGGAGGGGGGAAAACGCTTATAATGGGAAAAGCCTGATTTTCAGAAAGTACGTCCTTATTTTGTCAAATTCCACGATATTCAGGTATTTTGCAGAATATTATTTTAAAATAAAAATTCAAGTGACTTTATTCTCTACTTAGGCACACATTACACACCGTATCACACTTCAGACCTTCTGTTCCTCTAGCGCAGTGGTCGCCAACCCGTCGATCGCGATCGACCGGTCGATTTCGGAGACGTTCCCTGTCGCTCTCCAAAATAAAATCAAAATTAATTCAGAAACACATTGTTCCTCATTCTCGAACATTTTCTGAAGAGTCTTCTGAAATGTTTTCTTGCAGACTTCAGAAGATCAACGTCAGAAAAGATCTCTGATCGCCTGATTCATGAACACCTGTAAATGGGTTCTCAGCTACGCTCCCGGATGAGGGGACCGTAGTCCTCCGTGGTGCTACAGGTGGGGCGCAGTGGGACATGCAGAAAGACCTTTATTGAGAACTTCACATATTACAAAAATACAAAGCACACGGACATAAAACTAAGTCATTAATAAATACATGGCAATATGCCTGTACCTTTGTGTAAATGTTTACGTTACGATGTTAACAGGTTACGCCTGCGCATGCGCGACGACCAAGATTCTTGGCGACTCGCCAGGTCCTACCTCCGTGAGATCGGCTTTTCTGCTGTTGCCCTTCAAAACAAAAGCTCAGTTCAGAACGAAGCCCAGATGAGAAACACTTTCATGAATGACAAATTTGTCCCGAAAACTGCATAAGTGGAGTTCAGAAAATCACCAAATCAAAATCCAGGAGCCGGCTCACAGACTGCCTCAGACTGGCTGTCTGTGCTGATGAGCCCAACTACAAGGCACTCACAGACAGTGTTCAGTCACAGACAGCTCACAGACTGGAGTCACATGACTTCTGATGGCATTGTGATGGGACACAGAGCTGAACTTACATTAATAACTAACTGAGCATGTTGTCAGTGTTGTGTTGTAGCTTCAGTTGGCAAATGTGTTTTTTCTTCTTCATATTGTATGCGGTTAACAAATAATTGACTTTTTATGTTGCACTGAAATTAAGTCATTTAGTGTGTTCTTGGTCACATCAATTTGAAAGCTGGACCAACGTGTTTGATTTCATTCAATTACAATGAGGCCAAATAAAAAGCCTCAAGGTCAGACCTACAGTGTTTTTCTCTCAACACCTCAATAGGTAGATCTTGCCTGTCACCAAGGCAGAGGTCAGGTATATTGGGCTTAAAAAGGTTGGTTACCACTGCTTTAGATATTCAGGTCACATGACTGTATGACCCAGAGTGACTCCAGTGAGGGAAATATCAGAGCAAACTTCCTTTCCTAGATCAACCTTCCTTTCCTAGCAACCAGGTCGCCCTCGAAAAAGAGATTTTGAATCTCGATGGGACTCACCTGGTTAAAAAAAGGTTTAAATAAAAAAACTGAGTACACTTAAAATCGATTAAGGAAATATTGATTGAGCATTGAATGATTGCAGATCTTAAAAAGTGCTGTGGAAACTAATGAGAGCAAGGACAAAGCAGAACAGGTCCCCGTTCAGACAAATCCGACCAACGTGTTGGGAGGGAGCGGCTAAATGTAAAACGAGGGAAAAGCCACAAAACTTCTACGGCTAAAACAATCTTAAACCAAATCCAGCTACTTTCATCTCATGCCTTGAAGATATTATGATACTGTGATAGTTCACAGTGTGCTGACGGCTGTCATTGACACATTTCATGATACCTTCTGATCTATTTCAAGCCTTTAATTTGACTAGCGCCTTTCCTTGAAATATTGTACAGTACAGCGTTCTGTATTTAAATAGACCGCAGGCTGTGCATGTATCTGGTAGGCAGTCCAGCCAGTTTGGTCTCGTCTGAACTGGATGCAGAAACGGGGGGATGGACAGCAGAGGGCTGGGGATCTGTGCCCGAGAGCGCGTGCATGTGCCTGAGGTTTGCATTTACAGAGCACGCTGGTCCACCACCACTATTTTTGGCGACAGAATGTGACAACCAGTGCCTAGTTAGGCCAGGGGCCCACTTTGTCGTGTTGTTCTCTTGAGTGTGGGACATTTTTCTGTGTGTGTGTCTGTATCAGTGTCAGACTTTATAATGGTGCCAGTCTTTGTGGACGCCGCTAATGAGAGGGTGTGTCTACGCCATTGTGCATTGTTTCCCAGTGGTTACCGTGATGCTCCTGTCACGGAGCACCATGGAATGATGATGGGGAATCCCATTGGCCAGCTGACATTCCGGTTGGATGTTTGATGTTCCTATTGGCTGCTTGGTACCGCCTCCGTCCTCCTCTCTGGTCCACAGCATCCCACTTCAGACCTACAGTGAGATTGGATCTGTGATCAGCAGCTATATGAGCTTCAATCAGTGTGAGTGAAATTTTATCAGCGGGGCGAAATGTCCAAAATTGCTTCCACAGCATCCTGATAACAGATGGAGATTCAGATTTCCCCCTTGAACCCTTGGATGATAGAAAGAGTGAAGGTGTACGGTTTGATAATTCTATTCAGTAGAACTCCATCATCTTCAAACACCAACTGCAGACATGTCACTCCTCTAAAACCGGTGGTGTAAACAAACTTTGAGCCACCTACAGCCTTTATTTAGCCTTTGGCATACACAACTTTGCTTAGAGTCAGTCACTCTGCAGTAGTGTTTGTAAATCGTGAATGCACTTCGAGGCATATTCTGATTCCAAAAATCAGTCACATAAATTGAACCCCAGAAGCAAAAACCTGTCTGTTCGCTCACAATCTGCCCAAAAGGGAATTTGCAAGACAGCTGAACGACACGTGAGGAAAGAACAAGTTAAAAGTTAAACTTGTCCTGGCTTGTCGGGGACAAAATGTTCACATTTGTTCAGCGTTTGGTGGTTTGTCTGAAGCCCTCAGTGAGATTACCCAGAATACATGTTGTTCTGCACTGCTGAGTCTTGTCGAGGCCCCCGTCATGTCCACTGAACTTTTCTTCGTGACAGATCCAGTTGTGGGTTGGTAGTGTTCTTTTAATAATAGGAGCACTGGACAGCCCACAGCGTCATAGTCATGCGCCCAGTACTCCCATTACCCTATAACGGCACTTTATTGTCAAACATGGGTCTTTAACTTTAACTGTCAAACTTCATCTTTAACTACCAGTTAGTACCAGTAACAAACAATAGAATGCCATTCATTTATGTAACATCATACCCAACAATCACTCTAAATGTGATCATGTTTTTCTTTTGAATCAGGGACACAAAGCCTTAGTTTTACTGAGGAGAAACAGCTGTGACTGTTGTCCATTCCACTGCAGCAGGGAGCCAGTTGAGTCACCACTTGTGTGCCACATCGGTGTGGTGGTGCAGCAGTGGGAGTAGGGTTGTTGTATCAGAGGTTGAATCTTTCCCACTGAGTTTGATGGATGACTTCAACATATTCCACAAAACAACCCGAAGAAATCAAGCCATTATTCTACTGAGCTTCCATTTTATTTAAATGAAAGAAAATAGTTACCGAACGAGAATTACCACCTCACCGTGCATGCACATTCATGTCTGTCCAAAGGTCCTCATTTCATCATTTTATCACGCATTTGTGTGATATTGTCCAAATTAGCATCAGAATTCTTGAATTATGGCCCAAAACATGTTCTGTGAGGTCACAGTGACTTTTTATCAGATCAATATTCAGTGAAAGTGGACCTTTGAGGCAACATTGAAAGAAATTCCCTTGAAGCGTTCTTGAGAGATGGGGTTAGATCAAATAAAATAATAATATATAATATAATAAGCTTTGACCTTCAATGGGTCAAAAACTGAACTTCCACAAGCGTAATCCCTTTTACAGTCCCACTGGATTATTTCCAGCCCTCCATACAGAACGATACAACTATAAGCACAGATCACATGCAAAGGTTCAAAATAGACTTCACTGTAATGTTTCCACAGATTCCCTGGCCATCCATCCAAGTTTGTATTTCTTTATCATTTTCAAGATGATTTTTATTCCTAAAGACAGCTTAATGGCAATGTAAGTGATTTAGGTGATTTATTTATTCATTTAAAAGTCTCTGTTATTTGCATTACAAAACCAAAATCCATGAGACAGATCTTGAATAAAAAAACAAAACAAAACAAAACGACAAAGTCAATGGAAACATAACGAGCTAGCGTGTTGTGGCCGTGTCCATCTGTAACACACCGTGCGTCGTCTTATTGGCCAGGTCTCTGTTGGACAAGAGAGTTTAGAACGGAGCTGCATTTAACGTTAATACAGCAGAAAACAACTCAACTATGTAAAGATAAAGCGGAGTAATAAATGAAGTCGCTCTGCGTGTTGTAATCTCAGCTTCTCCTTGCTTTGTCCACACAAATATGGGGATTGGTAACCTGATTTGTTCAGGTCCTACGCCCTGACCAGTGGTCTATCCTGACCTGAACTCCTCAAGGACAATACCGAATGTTAACCAACCGTCTCTGCCTCAACCAGCTCCGCGTGGAGGTTCTTACCAAGAACAGAAGTGGGTTTCATAACGACGCACCGGCTTGCTGTCGCCATGTTGAGAGCCGCTGAGAGTCAATCAAAAATGCTCACAATCCCGTATCTTGCACCGTTAAGTCTGAATGGGAGTTAATGAAGACAACTCGACAGTGAGGGCTTGGTGCAGCCTTCCTTTTGTCTGCCCGTACACTTCATCACTGACTGTACGATGTCAGTTGTCAGCATGTCTTTCATCCTGTCGATTTACTGGAGTCTGGAGTGAGTTACCTTGCTGTGGATGGACAGGACTGCATGATTATTGCCACTTCAGTGACTCCTGTGACCAGATCCTGGACCGACAGGAGGCGTTCCGGAGGTAAAAGCCCCCTGAAAAATCGTTCATGAAGTTGGGTTCAGAATCCATTAAGAGTAAAAGCAGTAATTAGTTTAGTATTCCAGTGCTGAGGCCGCCTTCAATGGGGGCTGTGATGGCAGGACACAGATTTACCTGCGTGGTCGCATTCAAAGCCTGCTGGCACCTCCTTCCTGTCAGGGTTAACATAGAAGGAAGTGGGGGGAGGAGGAGGGGTCGGGGGGCTTCACGGGAACACAGGAACGGAAATGCATGCAACACCCCTAGGGTGACTGACTATAAAACACCGCGGTGTTGTAGGGGAGAGAAAGCTCTGCCCAGTGCCACCGATACCTCCTGCCAAAAATGCACACGTGTGTGTGTGTGTGTGTGTGTGTGTGTGTGTGTGTGTGTGTGTGTGTGTGTGTGTGTGAGTGTGTGTGTGCGCGCTCCAACGGAAGCAGTTTCTTCAGATTTCTGTGGTGGGAGGGAGTCCTTGCCCCAGTGATGGATGACATGGTCGATAACACAGTCCACCCATATATGCACACACACACACACACACACACACACACACACACACACACACATACTTCTGTGAGTGTGTTTGAGTGTAAAAACGAGGGTCAGGGGAGAAATTGAGAAATATGGAGACTATATAAAGACGGGAGAGGAAACAAGACAAAAGACGAGACACAGAGAGATCCGTGCGATCGTTCTCGCATCCTGTCGCCTGAACCGCTTCACAGTCTCGAGCTCACGATTTGACGTGCCGCACTAATCTGAGTGCACGTGAGACACGAGCGGTGGTCAGCAAGCATGAAGGCTGAGGTGTGGGGCTTTGCCAATTATACAAATATGCATACATCACTTTCATGTGATACACCTCCCTACGAACACATACAGGCAAACACACACACGCCACTTTGAAATCAGGATCTGGTTTCATACTTTTAAATCCTTTATAATGGTTGTAGAATTGTTCAGATTGAATTATGCTCCATTTAGAAAGCCGTGTGTTTGGATAATGTTGCACAGCCCGAAACCGCAATAAAAAAAACATTTTGTTAGACTGAGTTGACACAATCTCCTCTACACAGTATTTCATTATTTATTCAGCCGATTTCCTTTGTGTACGACAGAATGATAATCAAAAGACAAATGCATCACAGTGTTCTTAAGAATTAATTTCAATTCAGTTTATTTTGTATAGCCCAATATCACAAATTACAAATTATCCTCAGAGGACTTTACAATCTGTACACATACGACATCCCTGTCCCAGGACCTCACATCGAATCAGGAAAAACTCCCCAAAAATAACCTTTCACAGGGAAAAAAGGGAAGAAACCTTCAGGAGAGCAACAGAGGAGGATCCCTCTCCCCGGATGGACAGATGCAATAGATGTCATGTGTACAGAATGAACAGCGTTACAGAGTTACATAAACACATTACATGAATATGACAATGTATGAATGGAACTCCAATCCATGAAACAGAAGGAGGTAGAGAGGAGGGGGGCCGGGGCGCATCAGCAGGGCCAACGTGGTTCACCAGGCATCAGACACCGCCAGGTCCAATAGACTCTATGTTTATCTGTCATCGTGCTCGACACTTTATGTTAAAGCCACATTATTTCATTTGGACCTCAGCCATGTCGGAAGTCTGAAAGGGGTTCGCTCCTAACGTCCCAGCCCCATAAAGCACGCAGCAGCGTACACACGGCATACATGAAGTGAAGCCAGTGCACACGGCCCGTCTCGAGTCCACTTGACATGCTCCTCTAATGCTGCGTTCATACCCAAACGCTTTTGGTAACGGCCACACATACCTCACATGCCGCACCCCACCCAGCACTCCGCTGAGCTGGATGTAATTAATGCTGTACATATTGGACGTTTACAAAATAGTCGATTACATGTGAGCTGGCTGACCGAATTGCAGTAATAGTGTGTTGCTTTTCAGACGGGGATGCGTGGTGTGATGTGTAAAGGATTGCCCATCTTAGAATTGAAAAAAAAGAAAAACTGCACAAAAGTATCTCCGTTTCTTTCTTACTCTGTGCTGGCAGCCCGATTCACACCTCGCTATCTGGGTTTACCTCTCACTTAAGGCTGCACTGAGTTTAAGGGCTACTGGAAAGCCCCTTGCACTTGCTTGTATTGGATCACTATAAATGTGGCCTTGTTATGGTGGCACACAGACACACACACACACACACACACACACACACACACACACACACACACACACACACACACACACACACACACACACACACAGGATGTAGGACTTCTGTCTGTTTTGTCAGGAAAGATGTGCACTTTATTTGTGCTGACAACGAGAGAAAAGTTGTGCGTAAAAACGTACAGACCTTAAAGCGTTCAACATAAATATGACAGATGCAGCAGAATACATGTAGTCCACACTTCCAGCTGGTGAATGTGCTGCTTTTCCTTTAAGGGGATTATTATTTCATAAAAGTGCATCATGCTTTCCCTCCTATTAATGGAGGCGGTACTCATACAGAACTGTGAAAGACCTGCATTCATTCATCAGGCATAAGCCTGTCAGAAACATGACTCTTTTCAATTACAGTAAGTGTGTGTGTGTGTGTGTGTGTGCGTGTGTGTGCGTGTGTGTGTGCGTGCGTGCGTGTGTGCGTGTGTGTGTGTTTCCACAGTATTCCTGACCTGGGTGAACTGCTCCAGTGTGCGCTGGGCGACGAGGATCCAGGATGTTTTCACTGTAGGAAAGCTGCTCGCTCTGGTACTCATCATAGTGGTCGGACTCATCCAGATCTGTCGAGGTAAACACACACATGCCTTTAACAGGATTTCTGTGGTTAATTATCTCCATTAGGAAACTTGTTGAAATAACAAATACTGAAAAGCAAAGAAAACACATGTGAAAGAACAGAGACTATTACATTAAATAGACCACCTACATGTTCAGCAACAGAACAGGATCATGACAAAGTCCTGCACTTCCATAATGTGGATAATTGCTCACAAAAAAAATAAAACCTATGAACTATAAAAATGTAAAAAAGTTCAGAGATTAATGTAGATTTCATGTTAAAAATGTCGAAAAAACCTTTCAACACCTCTGTTTGTTTCTAATGAGCTAATTCGGGAGGAAAACCACTGCCAGACTGTAAATTCTGTCACAGCAGATTGTGTTGACACTACTGACCCCTGGTGGACATAAATAGACAAAACGTGTACAGTTATTAAAGTAAAAAGCAAGAGTGACAAATAAAAGTGTTATATTGTAAGAAATAAATGAAACAAGTGAACTAAAAAGTGTTGCATTGTTTCGAAATACATTGTGGAGTAATACTTTATAGGTGATGTTGTATAGGATCTTTTCACAGTTTCTCCCCAACCTCTCCAGGTCACTATGACGCCCTTCGGCCCAGTGTGGCCTTTGAGTTCAGTCAGGAGCCCTCAGTGGGGCAGATAGCGCTGGCCTTCCTACAGGCCTCCTTCGCCTACAGCGGCTGGAACTTCCTCAACTACGTCACAGAGGAGGTCGTGGAGCCACGCAAGTACGCCACACATATCATTATTATTATTATACACTACCGTTCAAAAGTTTGGGGTCACTTAGAAATGTCCTTATTTTTCAAAGAAAAGCACTGTTTTCAACATTAAATTAATCAGAAATACACTCTATACATTGTTAATGTGGCAAATGACTATTCTAGGTGGAAACGTCTGTTTTTTAATGAAATATCTACATAGGTGTATAGAGGCCCATTTCCACAACTATCACTCCAGTGTTCTAATGGTACGTTGTGTTCTTAGAAGACGAATGGATGATTTGAACACACTTGTGTATTTATGTTAGCGCAGCTGAAAACAGTTATGCTAGTGAGAGAAGCTATAAAATGGCTGCAAATGGAGCATTCTTTGATGAAAGCAAAGTTTGAAGAAGAAAATTAATATTTCAAATAAAAATCATTATTGCTAACCTTGTCAATGTCTTGACTATATTTTCTATTCATTATGCAACTCATTTGATAAATAAAAGTCTGAGTTTTCATGGAAAACACGAAATTGTCTGGGTGACCCCAAACTTCTGAACGGTAGTGTATGTTATTTATGTCACTCTGCTCAGTCCCTCAGTCCAGGGCGATAGCATTGATTCAGTCTCGTTAAAGCTCCTTTAAACAACACCAACTTCCGTACTATCGCCATTACTTGTATCATTACTGTTTATCAGGAACCTGCCCCGTGCCATCTACATTTCCATCCCACTGGTGACCCTCGTCTACACTCTGACCAACATCGCCTACTTCTCCTCCATGACCCCGGAGGAGCTGCTGGCCTCCAACGCCGTGGCCGTGGTGAGTGAATGCATGCGTGGTGCAGGAGCTCATAGCCGGTCACAGGCCGCTTGAACAAGAGTCTCAGTTGTCTGGAAACTGGACGTCTGCTGAAGCTGAGAATCGTAGCACGAGACAGACCTCGACCCACCAATCAGTTAGTCAATAAGATTAAACGGTTTTTTCATGATCCCACAGGGAAAACTGGGTAACATTGATCATGATTTCTGTATGTGACTACTTTCCTTTGACTGACTTGAATTACAAGCCGTGTCCTAGAGTATTAAAAGATTAAGCTATCGTTTAAATTTTTTTTAAATGACCTCAAGAGACAAAGCCACAGTCTGGTATATGGACATGACTGTCGGGGACTGACTGACTGAATCACTAAGTCGATCACTCAATTAAAAGTCAATAATCGGACCCATCCGTTATTGTGTTGTTCCAGACATTCGGGGAAAAGCTGCTGGGGATGTTTTCCTGGGTGATGCCGATCTCCGTGGCGCTGTCCACCTTCGGAGGGATCAACGGGTACCTGTTCACCTCCTCAAGGTAGAACACACACTCCTCGCTTTGCACACGCCATGCCGTCCCTACATTCAATGTACGAATGTACACACACACACACACACACACACACATGCGCATCATCTGTCTGTCTCTCTGCAGATTGTGTTTCTCGGGAGCCAGAGAGGGTCACTTGCCTCATCTGCTGGCTATGATCCACCTAAAGAACTGCACCCCTATCCCGGCCCTGCTGGTCTGCGTGAGTGCCGCGCTCACAGTGTTGCCTACGTTGTCCCGCTTTGCACAAACTGTGTTTTTAAATTGATATCTTTTTTTCTTTTTATCGTTGAATATGTATTTGACCTTTGACCGTACCTCCACCTCCCACAGTGCCTTGCCACCATAGTCATCCTGTGCATCGGAGAGACACACAACCTGATCAACTACGTGTCCTTTATCAACTATTTGTCCTACGGCGTAACCATTGCTGGCCTCCTCTACCTCCGCAAGAAAAGACCCAACCTGGTCAGACCCATCAAGGTACAGAAAGACCACAGACCGGCTGCGGGAACTCAAATTAACTTGGCTTATTTCACCGCATGGCCCTGCTGAAGACATAACAGAATGTTATTACCATGTTATTACCATGTCGGAGCGCTCGGTTTACTTCAAATCCACTACCAGGGATCCCTGAGCTACTGTTCAGCTTTTCACCCTATCATTTTTCATTTTGAATACGTACATATATGTTTTCTTTGAAAAAATCCAAACCCAAGAGTGGGATTAGCAATATAAGATACATTGTGTAGCTACATAGTGAGATAAAAATAAGCCTCTTAGGAATTGTTATTAACAACAATTGGGGTCACACAAACACAAAAGAAGTGACAAAGTGTGTGTAGTCTCTTCCCATATCTTCCAGATGTGCAGTCAATAATTCAGATACATACAGGACTGTTTGGCTTGGACCAAATATTAATTATTACTGAATTTACATTTTCTTAGAGGAAAAAAACTCCACTATACTGTAACGTCTTGAAGGGCTTCTGAAGCAAGTACCTCAGGACTAGTTTGTCATTTAAGGTTGGTCATGCACATGTATCGTATTCTGGCGCCCCCTGGTGTTGGATAGGTAAATGATATGACGTGTGATAGAGAACGCATGCACTGGTTTTCAGTATTAAACATATATCCGATTGTCAATAATATTGTGAAAATGTTTGTAATAATAGTATTAGCCAAGCTCCTTTCTTGGATGTATTTTGGTTTCAAATGGAAAAAATAAGTGGCAAAATATATATATATATATATATATATATATATATATATATATATATATATATACAAAAATATATTGTGTCTTGTGCAGGTGAGCATGTTGATCCCCATCACCTACTTGATATTCTGGGCTGTGCTGCTGGGCTTCAGTCTGTACTCTGAACCGGTGGTGTGTGGCCTGGGGATGGTCATCATGCTGACTGGAGTCCCCGTATACTTTGTGGGCGTTCATTGGAAGGACAAACCCAAATGTGTCTACCAGCTAGTCGGTGAGTCGGGCTGTGAGATTTTAATATTCATAGATATGCCAGCAGTGGGTCCCTGATAATAACACTCCCCTTGTTGTCCTTTGCGTTGCAGAGCGAGTCACATACATTGGCCAGAAGGTGTGTTATGTGGTGTTTCCTCAGCAAGACCTTTCAGAGACTGAACCTCTCACTGCCTCCAAAGCAACTGACTGAGCAATACAGTCAACCAGGAATTCCCTTTTTACATCAACACCTGGTCTTCCTTCTTTTTCGTTCTCTTTTTTTTTTTTTTTTGCGTTACATCGTTTTAACATTGGTCGGTTTGTGGATGGTGAAGAGAAAGTTGTTGTCAATGTTCTTGCACAGGTGCAGCCTGAACGGGGCCACGATGAAGCTCCAGTATACAAGAGGAGGAGGGTTACACATAGGACAGTAGCACGTTAAACCCTGGAGCTCCGAAATATGTTTGTACTTGCTGGTTGATGCCGATGATCTCATCTTCTCCTTTGTGCTCACTCAAAGAACCTCCGTCTGCCATCTTCTGCTTCACTGCCAATCTATGCTTATTTTATGACTTTAACTCCTTGAGCTAATGTGCCTTATGAAACGGTATGTGTTGGTACAGTGGACTGGTTTGTGCGGGTATTTGGATTATGTAATATCTTACATATGCAAGCAGTTTCTGCACTTAGCAATACTTCTCTATTACTGCTGCTACCTTCCGCTCTGTTTCACTAATTATTCACACAATGTTTATAGTTCGTCAACTGTAGATGAATATTTCTCTGTCTGTATCTCGTATCTTTTTACTTTACGTTCTCTCCTTTTCCTTTTTACACTATAACACTACATTCTCATGAGCGCTACTATGGGTGTCTTCAGGTTATGATTAGAGATTACCGACATGACACTCATCATTCCCAGCAATATGTACAGCACACGGGACGTTTGTGGCCGCCAGCGGGACGGATGGCTCTCGGAAAGGAATAAGTTGCATCGCTGTTCTGCTTTTGGAAGTGTTCCCATCTTTAGGAATGCCACTGTGAACTCTCTCAAGGTGCTTGACCCACCAGGACACACGTCTCCACATCCATATTGACAGATCTATGGGTGGCTGGCAGTGGAGAACTGACCCCAGGTCCACCGACGTGTTGTAGATGTCTTGCTACGGTACTGTCGACATAATATAGTTGAATTGACCCCCGAGGACTCGGAAGATACTGACATACTATAACACAGCCAAAAGACTAATTTAGAAAATAGAAACTATTATTGTCCTTGGAGTTGTGGTACCACTACCCTAACACAATATGCTAATGTCCTGTGCTTCTGGTGATATTGGTGTTTACATGCATTTAAGTAACCTCTCATAGCACTTGTCTCTCAGCTGTCTACGTTGCGCATACAACAGAGCACATGAAGGTTCGGGCCGGTGGCCTTTTTGTTTTTTTTAACCAGCAGGTTGCAACTGGAATAGAACATTCGGCCCTTTTTCCAGGCCAGCCGATGCCGGGAATTGTCCCGCTGCATCAACTCCAACAAGAGACTTCAGTCAGCAGCGTCTGTCTGCCACGTGCAGGCGCTGCCAGCTCAGTTCTGTAAATACTGTGTAAAGAATAAAACAAACTGTTACAAATGGGGGACTCCTTCAAAGATCACATTCCTCAGACATGTCGTGATACATTTACATACTGTACAATTGTTTGGTGCGCCTCTGTGTTTTGTTATAACAATGTAATGACTTATTAAATTTAGCAACTTCTAAGATGCATTTCTTTTTTTTTGTTTAAAGATTTATATATACCAAGCAGGTGCTGTGGCCTCAATAGCATCCCTCATCAAGCGTCGTCATCAGGTCAAAAATGGTCGACGATAATATAATAATATGTCGACTTGCTAACACAGACCAATATTGTGAATGCATATTGTGAATAAATAGCCTGCCATAAACAGTATCAGTATTATGGTGGTAGTAGTACTGGCAGTAGTGTTATTTGGTCAAAAAGAAAACAATGTTGCATTTATTTCTGACTGAAATAATGAATTAAATGATAAAGAGCTTGACGTTTATTAATTGCAGGCACAGGAAAACAATGAGTGATCAGCAAAAGGCCGAATAGGGTTTGGATCAGCAACCGCCACAACGTCATGATGGCATTTCTCTTTCAGCACAAAATATACAAATATAGTTCTTAAAATAAGAGGAATGCTTTCATACAAACACAGAATACACGATGACTTCAGACCAGAAGCTTAAAAATCAAAACAGCAGGGAGAGGGTATGCCGTTATCAGACAACCTGGTTCAGTAGCACTTTGCTTTTCAGGTCTCGATCCAGCGTATTTACCCGTGCGTTAACTCATTGAAAAGTATCGGGGTTAATGGAAAAGGTTTGATAGTATACATTAGGGTGAGTAAAGGCAACAGAGGGACTTGGCTTCTGCCCAGCGGTTTAACCTTAACCAACCGGTTGAAAGGTTACAACACCAGTCTCTGTGATTGGTTGGCTGCAGTATGAAGCAATGAGTGTGGCCTTTTCAAGATTACCACTTAAAAAACAGGTAAATACACCGGAACGATAGAACAGCAAATCGTCCCTCTGCCATAATAATCCCAGAGATTCCTGATGCAGTAGTAGTGCACTTTAACTCCAGAGCGGTCGGTTGTACCAATCACATGTCATGTCATAAAGCTGTATCCACACACACACACACACACACACACACACACATCTAATCTCTTCAAACATGGAAAACATAACAGTGGACCATGAAACTGTCCATGATATTTACAACAGCAAAGGGAAAAAGGCTTTTTTTAAATAATTTTTTTAAAACACATCACAAAGCAAGTAAGGACATACATTCTGCTGATGTGTAATTCACTTTAAGTTAAATGAGGACAGACGGGCTTTGACCTTAAATAACAAGGTGCAATGGGAGGAAAAAGAGCACAACATATGTGAAGCTAGGAATGAGTCAACGGATTTGAATTAGAATAACAGCAGATCATTAGGCAGGAATTACTTGTGGATACATATCTAAATGGCACATGACACGTAGCAGCCATTCATGAAACAACTTCTATAAGAAGAAAGCATGTGAGGGGAGCATGACACGTTCAGCTCACTTCAACGGAAATCAGCAGGAGAGACTCTGCATGGGATTCTGATCGGTCTCAGCACCCCGCAGCTGATGTTGGACGGAAGCCGAGGACGGCCGCGCTTGCAATGATGTTTTTCTCAATGCCGGTATCCCGAGATCTCGAGTTAATCGTTTTTGTTATCTCAAGAACAACAAGCTTTCATATCTCGAGGGTGATGAGATAATCAAACCGTTATCACGAGGAAACAGATGACTTATCATGGTTATCGGGGACCAGGAGTGTTGCGTCTTTCTGTTGAGAGACCATTCAGATCAGTCCTCGTCTTCTAAGGGGTATTTTATTCTGGGTCACCATGCATGGGTTGTCCTTTGACACAGTGTAAAGTGTGCAGTATTTAGCCCACAGGCGTGATTTAACCCGGGTTAGCCTGAGGCGGCGCTGTCCAGGCATCCGTGGTGCTGATGAGGCTACTGTTCACATGCAGCAGCTTGTGATCCTCTCCCTCCACATCAGACTACGCTGAGGCGTTTTGAACTAGTTATCTTGTTTCCTCCAGAGATCTGCCTTTTTTGTTGAAGAAAAAAAAATAGGATGATCGTCACGGGAAAAACAGCTTCGTTCCCTCGAGATCACAAAATATTTAACTTGTGTGAAATAAATGCAAGCTTGGCCGTTCTTGGCTTTTCCGTAGCGTCAAAGAAAAATGTACGTGATACATCCTTTAGAGGTAATTAGTAAACGGTTACTAGGGTCACCTCAGAGGGATACGCTTTACAAAAAAACAACACATCAGAAACACAGGCAATCAGGTTCAATCAAGTCCACTGTTTGTCAAGGCAGAGAGAGAAATATAAAGTAGGACTAGTACAGTAGTCTCCACTGAAGACTGAAATATAGAGGCCTTTGTTTGAACTTTTAAAAATCCCACAGAATAGATATGAATTTCCAGTGGAATAAACCAGCGGGCTGCAGCGTCCAGTCAGTCAGGTGTACTGCAGAGGTACCGCTGGGAAGAAGAGCACCCAACAAACAATCCATAGTCTGAATTAAAGCCTCTCTTCCCGACCTAGACAATCATATAAAATCTTCACTTTGCACCGAATGGAAATCAGAGCGGACACTGACGCAGTCAAGTTCCTTCCACTGAGGGAAGGCTTCCTCTGGAGGCCATTTTGGGTTTGACTCGAGGAGGACGAGGGGCTGAGCAGAGTTACAGGCAATACACTTGGACTCACTACCTCGGTTTCCAGCCAAGTTTGGCTTTTAAATCCCATGTTATATATATATAAATTCCGCGTTTTTAACTTGATATATATATATATATATATCAAGTTAAAAACGCGGAATTTAAAAATCGATTTGATATACCATCTCTGAAAAATAATGAAACGGTTTGTTTAAAAAGGGACGTGTCACTCAAATAGCATTGGACATGCACGCTGAACAAATGCTGGCAAAGGTTTGGCATGAATGAAGCGCTGAATGATTCAGTGACACTGCACTGTTAAAATTAATTTATTTCTTTCTTTTGGCTAAGAGTTAGTTGAAAAATAAGGCTACAGCCAGCAGCCGGTTAGCCTAGCTTAGCACAAAGACTGTAAACAGGTGGACACGGGTAGCCTGGATCTGTCCGAGGGTTACAAACTGCCCAGCAGCACCTTTGAAGCTCAGACAGACCCAGGCTAGCAGTTTCCCCCTGTTTCCAGTCTTTGTGCTAAGCTAGCCTAAGCTAACCGGTTGCAGACAGTTATGAGAGTATTAATGATATTTCCATTTTACTCTCACCCAGAGAGCAAATAGGTGTATTTCCCAAAAACCTTTGTGGTTGAAAGTATTGTTTAAAAAGGTAGCTCTGGTGTTGTTTTATATATTTTTTCTTATTGTCAACAAGCCTGTTACTAACGAGTATGGTCTGGAGTGGCTTGGTAGCCGCATAGCTACAACGTATGCCACCTGGTTCCCGGTTCGATTGCAGCCTTTGTTGCATGTCTTACCCCCCCCTCCCCACCCCTAAACGTTCCTACACTGTCCTCCGTCAAACAAAAAGGCAAAAATGCCCCCCAGAATTCATCCTAAATATTGTCTCTGTGTAACCTGATATGTCTTCTTCCTCTGTGTCACAGAAATCCATTGTACAAAAACAGATAAAAAGACACATCGTTTTACTGGGTGACAGGTTACCTCATTACCATGAACACACACGCTGGGGTTGATTTAGACTCAGTCACACACACACACACCATCCATCCTGCTACAGTGCACCAAACGTGTGTTAATCCATGGCTGAAAATAGTCTCCAACGAATGTCCTATTAAGTCCTTTTGAGAAATTATTTAGCCTTTTAAACCGGAAAGCAGACAATTGGGCTGCTGGAGGCGGAAAGCACTGCGAGGGGGATGGACTCGTAGTGGGTTGGGCCCGATCGTATGGTTTGTTGACAACAACATAAATATAAAACATCACCAGCTAATTAATGCGACAGCCAATCGTGACCTTCTAGAATTGTCATTTATTAGTAATAATAATAATCATAATAATAATAACAACAACAACAAGAGACTAGAGGACGTTTTAAATTGGGTAAATTCATATGTGATCACTTAGCAGGCTTTTATGGTTCACAGTATATAGCGGTGCATAATGGCTCCGGGTCACCACATAAAGGCTGCTTTGGCGTTTTAAGAACACGTTGCCAATATTGTATTGGTACTAGGGGCCAGAATTGAGTTTGATTTTCTGGGACAGGCTTACGGCCTGTTTGCATTTAATTGTTTGGACTCGACGTTTTACAAGGAGATTTACTGCATAACACAGACCATAAGCACTACCGACGCTGGTTTTAATCATCTGAGCAAAACAATGCATATGCGGATATTTACGCACTCAAACGGGCGTGAGCTAATTATATATTCTACTGCACTAGCTCCATGTGGTGGGCTCGGGGACGGGTCTCACCTCCGGACCTGGTGGGGGACACACACTTCAAGGACACTTTAGCAGAGCAAATATTGCCGACGCCGGCTCTCAACAGAATATCTTCCTAAACTCCTCAGCACGGCGTCGTCTCCCTCCCTGAAACCCCTCCCTCGTCGCTGAGGGTCCTGCTGAACCTGGGGAGCCTCCTCTTGACGTCACTCCTCCTCTCATCCCTGCTTCTTATTTCCCTGCTCGGCACTTCCGCGGTGAAGTGGCTGTTGCTGTCCTCTGCTTTCGAGGGCTCAAAAGGTGAAGTCACCTCTAACCCCTGGGAGAGCAGTAGGGCTGTGGGTGTCTGGGAGCAGCTGGGAAACACAGGGGGTGAGATGGGGGACAACGGCCCCAAGGGGGAGTAGCGTCTCAAGGAAACACCTTTTAGGTTCACAGCGAGCTCCAGGACCAGTTTCCGAGATGCCTTTGTAGGGCATGGGGGTTCAGAGGCTTCCTGGGGAGCGGGAGGGGGTCCGCTACATTCTAAACAGTCACTCTGAAAAGGGGTGAGGGGCTCAGACTGTGTCGCCCCGCTGTGTTCCCTGCTGAAAGGCGACAGCGCCCCCTCCTCTGGGCTGTCTACTGACAGCGAGGAGAGCGGTGATGCGGGGCTCTCTGGCGTGCAGGACTGCAGGTCCATGGTTGCTGAGCAGCAGGAGCCCACCGCATCAACCTCATTCTCGAGCCAAGCTCCGGACCTAGCCCTTGCCTGGGGCCCCTGCACACCCACAGTTCGGTAGCTGTGGAGCCCCAGTGCGATCTGCGCGGGTCCGGGGGAGTCGAGCAGGGGGGCGTGGCCTCTGGTTCGCCCTGGACCGGGGAAGAGGCGACTCCACAGATGCCCGAGGCGGCGGCGAGAGGACGAGGAGGCGGAGCGCCGCGTTGAGTGACGTCTGATCTGCCTGCGCATCGCCAGCCGCAGGTTCTGTAACACGGAGGCCTGGAGGAGAGGAAGAAAAGAGCTTTAGATCTGCTGGTACGCGGGTCTTGTTTCCTTATCATCCAGTGTTCATGCCAAGCTAAGCTAAATGGCTCCTGGTAGATTTTGCCTCAATGCACACAGACAGGAATGTCAGTGATTGCTGAAACAGAAATTCGATTCACAAAGAGATCGTGACCGCTGTTGTCCGTGTTGCACTACAGCGGCTGGTTGCCAAGATTGCAAAAGGAATAGTTGGTCACACCAGTACGCTCAACAATTCAGGGAAATGAATGCGCTACCTGAGTGGGGTTGTACACCGGGAAATCCTCCACCGGAGGGATGAGACCCTGGGCGATTAACTGACCATACGAAGGGGGGGCCTCCCTCTGGACAAACTCTGCCTCCATGCGAGTCATCTGAGTCTCAAACGCTCTGCAATGGAGAGAGAAGGAAGGAAGGAAGGAAGGAAGGAAGAAGGAGAGCTCCATCACATCATAATATGCTATAACAGACTGTGTGACAATATGCTTTTGGACCCGTATATAGGAGGAGATACAGTGATGAGATGTATTCAGAAACAAAGCAAAAGGAGTACATATCATGCAAAAGTAGTGCAAGAAGGGCGACCGGTGATAAATGCTGTCCCCCCCCCCCCCCCCCTCACACACACCTGTATTCTCTGTTCCTGAGGGAGTGGAGTTTGAGGGCACAGCCGAGGGCAATGACCAGCAGGAGACTGCAGACCAGACTGCCGATCAGTGCGGCCGTGATCACTTTCCTGGGCACCGCTGCCAAGCAGTCCCTCTCGTCGCTCCCGTCCAAGCAGTCCTCCTGGCCGTCACAGCGCCACGTCTCAAAGATGCACAGGTTCGTCCCGCAGTGGAAGTTTCCAGGTTGGCAGTCGTAGCAGTTCTTCTCGTCCGAGCCATCCGGGCACCTCTTCTGGTTGTTGCAGCGCTCGGAGGCTGGGTAGCAGACGCCGGCGCCCCCCTCGCAGGGGAACTCCCCGCCGGGGCACGCCGGGCAGGCCTCCTCGTCGCGGCCGGATGGGCAGTGCCAGTAGCCGTCGCAGCGCTGGCGCTCGGTGTAGCAGCCCTGATCGCTGCCACAGGGACGCTCGCCGGGAAAACAGTAACCTTTGACCTGGGAGGGCAGGGGAGAAGATATGTGACTGTCTCGACACAGAGAGACGGCAAGCCCTTGATTGATTGTGGTCTCCGCAACAGCAGAACAGCTACACACAAATGGTGAAAGGAACCAAAGAGATGTTTGAAAGGCTTAAAGAAGGAGGTTTAGACTATAAATTGTAATAGACAGATGGAGATGGATGAAGGGTTTCAAATCAGTTTAAAGTACCTGGTATGTGGCGTTGAAGCCATGCCCCGGGCTGTGAGGCTGGGCCATGTACAAAACACTCATCTGACCCCGACTGGACTCGAGCAGCGCCGGCCGCCTGTTGTTATGATACGACAGCACCTGTAAGAGGTGCTCTGCCCGCTGCAGCAGGCCGTCGTAGACGTGCAGCGAGTCCCTGGGCCCCAGCTGCAGGTCCAGCTGCAGCACGATGGGCTTGGGGTCCTGGGTGTCCAGCGACCACGAGCACCTCAGCTCCACTACGGCGCTCCTGTTGGCCCGGAAGAAATCCGGGGACGCAAAAGAGCCGTAGAAGTTGCCCAGGCGCTTGCCGCAGGCGGTGTCGGGGCAGCCCAGCTCGTCTGCGCCGTCGGCACAGTCCCGGGCTCCGTTGCAGCGCAGGGCGGCAGGCAGGCAGCGGGTGGACTGGGCCTCGGTGCACGCGAGGGAGCCGAGGGGGCAGAGGCCGGGACGGGCCTCGGTGGGAGGGGGGGAGCAGCTGCGTTCGTCCGTGGCATCGCCGCACTCGTCCTGACCGTTGCACTTCCAGGAGCGAGGAAGACACTTCCCGTTCCCACACAGGAATTCATCGGACTGACAGCTGCTCTGACCCAAGTGACCTACAGAGAAAACACGTCGACAGATTGCAACACCAGCTATTAACACTCTGCAGATCCTCCCATAAAAACACATAGTTTGCATACGGAAATGCACTTTATCATCACCCGCTAATGGATGGAGTCGAGTGGCAATGTTTATGTGCAACATAACAGGAATCTAATTACTGCTATGACGAGACACAGGGACTGAGAGGGCATTGCAATTCGGTCCGTGCAATAAATGACCGAATGTAGAAATGAAAATATGGCATTTTAAGACGATTTCCTTCTTTATTTAAAATCATTCTATTGGTCCAGTTTACCTCTGATGTAGGAGAGACGAAAGCCCTGGGCCTGCCCGGAGCTGTTGGCCCGAGAGTGGAAATAGAGCCAAACGCGCCCCCTGGTGGAGATGAAGGGCGGAGGCAGCATGGAGCCACACAGCCTGGACTCCCCGTTCCTCGTGGGTGTCAGCAGGAGCCAGTCTCCCAAACAACTCCCCGACTCCGCCATGTCAAAGTTACGGAAACTAGAGCAAAAGATTGGTTGACATCAGGCGCTCACTCCACGACAAATGCCACGCTCAGACAGTATGCGTGAGGGACTCTACCTGATGGTAATGACCTCTCCCTGACCTCCCTGGATGTGCCAGCTGCAGTTCACTCCGGGGGGGTAGTTTAAAGGCCACGAGGGGCTGTAGAGCACACCCCTCCGCTCTGTGTGGACCTCCACTCGCTCACTGCAGCCTGCTGGGTGGCAAAGATACAGAGGAGGATGGGGCGCACACACACACACACACACACACACACACACACACACACACACACATTGATGAGGTCGGGTTCTACAAGCCTTTTGTGGATGTGTTTGTGTCATCAGCAAAACACCGACTTGGAAGAAGTGTTGTTATTTCACGCTGTTAGGTCTTTATGAATAATAGACTATATAATAATAATAATAATAATAATAATAATGCCACGAAAAGAACAAAACTGACAATGCGTTAGTCCATCTCTGAATACCTTCTGACTTTCCTCTGCTTTCTGTTGCTCCCGAGCATATTTGTCGTAAATTGTTAAAAACTACTTGCATCCATATCGTGACCGTTCTCTCACGGCGACACATCCTGATACATCTTGAATCCTTCAGAGGGACACTACCCCACCTATCACAAGAGAGATACGCTCTCTTCCTTTATTCATGATGAACTCAATATTCTGCACGCTCAGCCGGATCCACCCTGCTACTGCAAGAACACACACACACACACACACACACACACACACACACACACTAGTTCCTTCCTTTGAACTCATGACCTTAGCAGGAACAGTAACCATGTCGCTGCGGCTGCATTCTACTAAAACACACCGTTTTATTTGATTCTCCCCTTTTGTCTCGGATCAAAGTCGTAAAAAACATTCCCTCAAAAAAGACAAATGACCTTAGTGCCTCTGTGGGGAGCTCTGCGCTGATCACAGGGGGCCTCAAACAGAAGCAGAAGTAAAGCGGCAGCCAGGGCGACAGCATCGCCCGCTGCCATCGCACCACCGCTCTGGGGAACAAGGCGTGTGAGGTGGCCCAGAAGGAGCTCTGGGACTCGGACTCTCTTATAAGAGCACCTAACGGGTCCTCTTTGTTCCTTGAGGAGTACAAAAAGGTGCCAGGTTGGTCTGCCAGAGCTTTTAAAACAGGACGTCTCGATGTCAGAGGAGAGTGATGCTCCGACGAGGGGAAACTGTGACGTCGAATCGTGGGAAGGATTTCATTCTTTTAAATGTTTGTACCGTCTCATTACTGCGTAATGCCACTGCAGGGACCGCACGCGTGCATGAGGAAGCTGTCTAGCAAGCCTCTTAATTAACCAGAACCACAGAGACAGAGCATTAGCTTTAACCATGATTATGCAACGTCGACACACAGCAGAGAGTGCCCAGCTCCACTGTGTGTGTGTGTGTGTTTTGTTTGTTTGTTTCAGGCTTTCATGATGAATATGTTAAGTCAGCGAAGGGAAACATAGGCGTGGGGGGGCGCGGGGTCATTTAGAGCCGAGTGATGGATATCTACTACCCGAACACGGCTTCCGAAGCACACACACATGAAACTGGACCGGACCGAGCAGTCTGCAAAGGAGAGGCGCACAGTGTTGCTGCCTGATGAGGTTTTATTTTTGTTATTTTTATTACAGCAGATGTTAAAAATGTCCTTTTCTATGATCAACAATAAATGTAATGACCATTCTGTATGAATGCTCCTGCAGTTTCCCTCTGCTTTCAAATTGATGTGAGGTCCTGGGACAGGGATGTCGTATGTGTACAGATTGTAAAGCCCTCTGAGGCAAATTTGTAATTTGTGATATTGGGCTATACAAAATAAACTGAATTGAATTGAATTGAAATTCAAAAGGTGGCCCAAAAAAAAACATCTGTCCTGCTCATGTGCAGCATCAGAGGCCCAATGGCCTTTGAGTTGGTCGGGCTTCTGTATCTAGTTATGCATACATTGCTGTTGGTCCGTCATCTGTTTCAAATCAGATCACAGAAGCGGTTAGAAAGAGCATTTTCTCAACTCACTGTAGCCTCAAATGACCAGACAGCAGTCGGTTTCATCAACAAAACTCGGGAGCCCCTGACTCTGACATCTTTTCTTATTAAAATGCACTTTATAATATATATATATATACTTGTTCTAAAGTACTGTTATCTGTTTGTTGTTTTTATTATTATTTGTTATTCTATGTTTATTGTTATGCACCTTTCACCGAGTCAAATTCCTTATATGTGCAACATACTTGGCCAATACATAATTCTGATTGTAGTTTTCAGTTTATCAAGAGTAGAACAAGATGTAATTTAAGTAAAGCACAACAACAGACTTAATTGATACTTAAGTATTATTTCACTTAAGTAAAACATACTAATACAGCACCAAAAGAAAAGCCATTACAAGTGATTCATGCCAAACTTGACTGAAGTAACATTACAGTAATATCAGATAAATGTACCTATAAGATATAAAAAGTAAAAGCACTCAAAAGCAGAACATGTTTGAAATTAATTAGAAAAGTACTGGACAAGAACATCAACTTAGTACTAGTAGTGTAGTACATTATAGTGAATGTACCTAGTTAGTTTTTTAATAAATAATATGAACTAAACTAAGAGATACTGGCTCCACTAACATAAATAAATAACATAAGCGTTTCTGCTTCCTCTGCTATAAAGCTTCACAGCTGGTTAGAGAGAGAGAGAGATAAAAGAGAGAGAGAGGCCAAGAGAGAGAGAGATAAAAGAGAGAGAGAGATAGAAGAGAGATAGGAGAGAGAGAGAGAGAGAGATAGAAGAGAGATAGGAGAGAGATAGGAGAGAGAGAGAGAGAGAGAGAGATAGAAGAGAGATAGGAGAGAGAGGCCAAGAGAGAGAGAGATAGAAGAGAGAGAGAGGGAGATAGAAGAGAGAGAGATGCCAAGAGAGAGAGAGAGATAAAAGAGAGAGAGAGATAGAAGAGAGCTAGGAGAGAGAGAGAGAGAGAGAGAGAGAGAGATAGAAGAGAGATAGGAGAGAGAGGGCAAGAGAGAGAGAGATAGAAGAGAGAGAGAACGAGAGGGAGAAGTCGGCTTCTCTGTGTGTGAGAAGGTGCTAAAACATGTACTAACACGTTGGGATGGTGTGTGTGACAATCTTTTCTCAAGCCCCCCCACCCCTCCCCTCCCCCCATCCCACCGGCACCCTTCCTCCTTTATGTTCATGCCAAATAAAGTACAGGATATGATAACAGGAGGGGGGGGGGTGTCTGTAGAGAAGCAGTGATGTAATGCTGACAGCAGCATCACATTTGTGAAAGAGCGCGTCCATGTTTCCACGCTAACCCACCCGATCGTTTACCCACCACAAATCAATACCCCCCCCCCCCCCCCACCCACCCCCAACAATGAAAACACCGACAGTCTTCATCTATCGCAGCACTTTGGCGGAGTGACACAGGAGGAGCAGCGAGCACAATAAGCACCCCCTCCCGTGCGGGTGTGGACATTACAGAGAGTGCCGCTCCGCTGTGATGTAACGTTGGTGATGCTGGACGCTTTAGAGAGCGCGAGACCTTTAACGGCGACGGGAACCACCGGACCCCGGCTAGACCTCCTCGCCGACTCGTTCCGATCCGACCGATCTGGCAACGCGAACGTGTGTTTCCATTCAAACGGCACCGGAGACGCATTGTTGTTTCTCACCTGCGCCGAGCAGCGCGGAGCGGAACCACAGCAGCCCGAGCAGCAGCTCCGTCGGGGCCACGGTCCGGCGGGGACTCGCTGCCATCATGTCGGACACACTTTCATCGGCGTCCTCCGGCGAGGCTCCCGCATCCGCGTTCAGCTCAGCCGCACCGAAAGCTCCTCCGCACTGTGAACGGGCATTGTGTCCTTTGCGGCGGTAGCCGAGATGCCAGGAGGGTCAAGCGCGTCGGCGAACTGCGCGGTTTCCGGGGGACGTTTTCAAAATAAAAGCATATCCAGGTGGCATCTCGTGACCCGAACCTCCACACACGTTGCTGTCATGAATCTGTGTAGTTTGTGAGGGCTGAATGTAATCCGCTGACTCACTTATATACATCAGGACTCACTTTGCACATCTGCATGGAAATCATCTGGAACATCAATAGCAATAAAACTAAGATATCTCATCACAGAGGCAAAATGTATACAAATCAAAGGTGAGGGAATTTAATAGAGGAAGGTATTGATGTTGGTCACGACAAAAAGGTTGAACGCTGCACTTAACTGGTGGCTGTGCAGTCGGAAAAATGTATAATCAGTTATGAAAGATGTGGTCCATCCAGCTTGTGAAAATACAGTCCCTTCCTGGCAGGAGGCTGCGGTCCACCAAGTCCAAGACCGCACGTCACTCAAACAGCTTCTTCCCGTCAGCAGTCAGGCTCATCAACGGAGCCCGGATCCCCCACTGACGGTCTCTTCCATCCCCTGGACTATTTATTTACTACCCCTGGACTCTTTCATCCCTTGGACCATTTTCCACCGGTCACTCCTCTGCACATACCAGCACACTTAAATAACACACGTCACTTTAACTTAAACATTACATGCACTTTATAATTGCACTTTATCTTACACTGTACATTTTACATTTTATTCTATGTCTCGTCTGCACTTTGTTAATTGTTTATTTGTTGTCTACTGTTGTTGCTTGTTATGTCTGATGTCCTATGTTGCACCACCAACCACGCTAAGTTCCTTGTAGGTGTAAACCTACTTGGCTATTAAAAGTTTCTGATTCTGATACAGATGAAAGTAATTGTGTTTAGCAGATCTTATTTTGAAGACGTAATCTAACTTCCGCTCTAATGGTGGGCTCCTCAGTCTTCAGCTTGCCGCAGCTGATAGGACAAAGTGGTGCTCATTATTCTTTGTTTATATGTGTTGTTCCCTTCTCAGTTCCGGGTTGAATGTAACAAACTGTTGGCTAGAAACTGTAAACATCGTCCTGAAGCACAGATTTCTCCACAGTGAAAATGAAGTGCGAGTCTAAAATACGGTCGCTTCATGATTTTCTTCACCCAATCCATTGTAGTCTGACGGATTCTTGGTTCAGGAGGCGGTCTCACTGCCACCCCCATGTGGTCAGATGGGTGTACTACTAACCCTTTTGACAAAGTGAATATACACATCATTTACTGTCAATTTCGGCGTTTTCACACATGCCACGGAGAGTGTTTCGAGTAAAATAAAATCGCATGTTCAATATTGATGGGCGTAATCGCCGTCCGGATGTCAGTAACTTCTGCGCGAGGAGAATTGGACCAAAAGGCACCGCTGGGATTCGAACCCAGGATCTCCTGTTTACTAGACAGGCGCTTTAACCATCTAAGCCACGGCGCCGGTACAGCCTTCGATGAAAAAGGCCTTTATAAACACACTTGGGTCGACGACATTGATAGGTTTTGATTTTATTAGGCACATCTTGAAATAACGTTTAAAAGACACCTCTCCATCAAAAATGTGGTCGTACAAGACAGGCATAAATACAGATAATGGTAGCAGAAGTCAACTATGCTAGCTTTAGCTAATTCCTCCTGCTTGAAGGCATCCAGCTCAAGTTGACTTCTACGTCATCATATATTTATGTACATATACACAAGTATCAGTGACTACTACAGTCAACATTAGCATGAATGGCGTTGCGCAGAAGCGTGTGTATTTGCGTTCATGTCAGGACCTTTAATGTTGCTGCTGCCCACTTTCTCTAGAACTGACTCTAGAAGGGGGACAAAAAACTAAGCACGCGACACAGCACATGATATTTCAACAATTTATTCAACAACTTCATAGACATTTCCTTAAGAAGTGTGCCGCTTTATTTGATGTTTCATAAGTGCAGGAACCAAAGCTTTTTACATGCACATGGTCTCGGCACAGATACAGACTCTATGTTTCTCATCTCTTCACTTGTCATTTTTTTTTAAAAATCACACAGCTTTGAACACAGCAGCTGATGAAGCTTACGAACAACTAGTCCAATGATATAAACAATAACCAATGTTCTGTTTTAATTCAAATATGAAGAAATGGAAGAAAAAAACCTACAAAGAAAATAAAGCTGTAAAAATCTGAAACAAATCCTACGAATGGCGCAGAGTGGACAAACCCATGAATGCACGAGTCCAAGGATCTGCACGTCACATTGCCCAGCTGCTTTGTCTTTGTATGCACGTTGGTTAGTCCTTAAATTAATTATTGTAAATACTATGAAAACAAAATGCAAGTCACACACTCAGCAAACAAGAAACATTCCTTTCTTCGACCCTTCTGGAGCTCCCACTTGCGGAGGGGAACAAACTTTTTAAATCGGGGGTGACCGAGGAGTGGAGGGGGTTCACCGTGAACACCAGTTCCTCGTCCCACATGGCAATCACAGGGGCAACTGTTTTGTTTTTGATACATCTTAAATACATTATATGACTTCTACCTGAAGCTGCAGGTTAAAGTGTCTAAATCTGTTCCAGGTGCAGTGTAATAAGTCTTTGGCTGCCCCAGTGCGAGTTCTTCATGCAAAGATCAAAAGTGATCCCCGGCACACAATAACATTAATCAACAACTCCAGGTGCCATGAATCAACATCGTTTTGAGCCGCATCTGAGGAACTACTCTTTTCAGTCTGACCTACCTCCTTGTTTACTCTGCAACTCGTACATTTTCTCCCCAAGTAGAACGCGGGTCATGTGTCTGTGCGCGTACGTGTTTGTGTCTGTGTGTGCGCGTCTGTATGCGCGTGTGTGTGTGTGTGTGAGAGAGAGAGAGTGACTACTGGTGGGCACACTGTACCCCTGGCCCGTGGTGGCCGCCCTCTTCGTCAGAGCTGTCGTTGTAGGCCTCTCGGCGGCTACCCGACGTGGAGCTCTGGCTGACGTCGTAGTCCTGCAGGTCGACCTCCTCCGTGTCTGCGGTGATGATGGGTGGCTCCGACCGTGAGGGCAGCATGTCCTCCAGCTCCTGGAAAACATTCATCATGGTGCAGCCGGTTTTTATTATTGGTATAAATTAGCGGCAAAGTCTTACATGAACCTACTTATTTAAAACATGTGCGTTTGAGCGACATTGTAGTTAATAATGTTATTTTTCCCAAAAGAAAAACCATCCACAACATGGCTTAAATAACGATTGTCGTTATCCGTTATTATTTTCTCAATTAAAGGCATAAATGTATCAGTTAGTAAATATCTATGAAAGCTCATCGTTCGGTCTCCCAAATACAAAACTGCAAAGAAATCCAACAGGAGCTGAAAATCCTGAACATTAATTTGTTTATGACTTCATCGCTGTAGAGATATCACTCAAATTTACACTCTCAAAGATGAAGCTGGACGTTCAAGTAAAAGGAGTAACATGTCATACCACAAGTTTCTCAGGGCTGATCCAGTTGTTGTCGGGGAACTGGACATCGAACTTGATATACAGATCTCCCTTCTCAAAGGGGTTTCGGTACTGTGGCATGCCTTCTCCTCGCACCACTCGGACTGAGCCTGGAAAAGACGCAGCATGTTAAAACCAAAAGTGTTACAGCGGATTCAAACACTTCCTGAGCGTACAATCTGTACAGCCTCCATCCCTCCGGAGACGAACAAGGCATTGACTGCTAACTTCCGACAGTCTTTACAGAATTTGCACTAAAGGATGTTGACTTCACATTCCCCTCATTTATCAAGTACCCTGTGATGTGCCCTTGACCTAAAAAAAAAAAGAAGTGTCATCCAAGTACAACATTCCTGGCGCCGCTTAGTGCCTTCCTAAACGTGCCTCCTTGTGGTATTCAGCTGTCAGCAGGAACAATGATGACACACCGCCATCATTGTTATTCTAAAATGTGCCAAGTAGAATCCACTTTGCTGTAGCGATGGATGGAGACAACATTCTCTGCATAAACCTTTTGGCAGTACGGCAATAAAATGGTGTGAGGAACACTCCATGTTCGTGGAACACATTCAGAGGCCATCAGAGCGTTTACCTCAATACACCACGTGGCCATTTGACAGATGAAATGGTGTCAACAATACAAAGTATTAAGAGCGTTCACCTGGTTCAATGACTTTGCCAGCAGGGTACTTCACAACAATCTGTCTTTCGTCTAAGTGTTTCAGCATAAACTGGAAGCCGCACAGCGCCTCCACCAGCCCGAGCTTGTGGTTCATGAACAGGTCGTTGCCGTCTCGCCTGAATGTCTGAGAGTAGAGGGAGAGATTGTTACAAAGAGAAGTTGAACTTTTTCATGCCAACAATTAAAAAGCATAGCCATTGCATAGTTAGTTCTAGGACAAAGGAATTGAATAACTGACAAGTGTTCACACAGCTTTTCAATGCTGGTGAAAAGCAGCATTGAAAGCAGAACAGTGAGTGAGCTCCAGGATTAAGCATCATCATGAAGACGAGGACAAACAAACCACACTGAACCAAACAGTTTCTCTCATCTAAACGTTGCAACCCAAAGTGTACACACATAAAACAGATGTGAATAACTCAATGAATATTTAACTATTTATTTTGCTCCTCAGACAATTTATAACAATTTCCATTTTCTTAAATGCATTATAATTGTAGTGTTGAAAAACAGTCGGTCGGCAATTAATTTGGTAGTTTAACTTTTATTTTGTGAAGGTTTTGGACGATGGTCAAAAAGGTTAAGTTACAGTCCTGGTATTAATGTTGCCCTCTTTCCTTCTTCAATTCCTGCTCACAAGAAGTTGTGTCTCAGGCTCTTATCTTACTCAACAATCAAGGACAGCCCAGCCACACAGGAGCCTCTGAAGCATGCTGGGTGCTCCAGACAAAACCCACACCACTTGAGTTTGAGGTGTTAAGACAAGTCACGGTGCATTGGTAGAACTGCCTTCAGTGGTTTCAGTTTTGTTTTGTTCAAAGTCAAAACACCATCACAAAAAAAAAGATTTGTGATTGGGTGTCTGGACCGTCAACAGCTAGAGGGAAAAAACAAACATATGTTGCATCTAGACTCAAGCGAGCTGGGCTATTATAGGTTGGCCACTATTCATCATGCCAGGTATCCACTCAAGTTATTCCATGTCCTAAGTTTGGACAACATACAGCTGTGTGTAAGACTGACAGTGTAACCCGCTCACAGAAACTGTACAGCACTTACATTTTCCTTGTGCATGTCAGGAAAATATGATTTATAACAAAACTGGTTCTGCACACTCCCCATCAATAGAAAAAAAAAAAAAACAGTATGAATTTGGGTTATTAAACATGTGGGACCACGGGTGACTTTTAAGACTCAATGCAGTTACACTGACTTTAAAAGAAAAGATTAAACTAAAAACACACTACATTAGCATTCCCTTTAACACTGCATATAAGAGACACGAGGAAGACATGTCTCCCCCAGCTGCTGTATTGGCCGAGGCTAGCTTATTTGAGCGTACTTGTACAAGCTCTCCTGAACGTTCTCCTCCACCTGCTTCCCAAAGTGTAACCATGCATTATTTTGCAGGACAACCTCTACCATTCCTCATCGAAACCACCGTTTTATTTCATCAAGAGACAACCCACTTGACAGATAAGTAGCCTAGTTTTTTTTAATTATTATAATTTTTCACAGCTGCATTGCACTAGAATAGAACAATCTGCTAATTAATTTATTTTTTTCTCCATTCTAAATCTAATGCAGGTCATGGATGCGCTCCTTAAACCCCTTTAAGCAGTAATGAAGAATAAAACAATTAAGAAAAACAAGCTCAATGCATAACGGGGACAAAGCAAAGCCTAAGAACAATAGCGGACAACAGCTGTCAGAAAGCAAGCTGGAACTAAGACGTTTGTGATCAGTCAACTTTCAGAGTTTGGCTTCGCAGCTTTTGAGAATTTACTGAACTATATTCAGATTGTAATAAAGGTTTTACACAAAACGGACTGTGTACACGGTCACCTTTTTATGGGCAGGAAATAATCAGTGGCTGACTTATAAAACTATCAAATAAGCCAAACGCTGTCCTAAATGTATTTAATTAAATCCCCCTATGCGAAAGAGTGCATATGGGAAATGGAGGGCAGGTTAGTAAGATGTGTGGCTACAATATCGGAGACGGGTCCTCCTACCTCATTCTCTTTTTCCTGCAGGACAAGGACTATATCCCCAGGCTCGACGCCAGGTGCCTGGTCAGCCTCCCCTCCGAAGGTAATTTTCTGGCCGTGCTTCATGCCTTTGTCCACGTGTACCTCCAGAATCTTCACCTCTTTCACGACTTTCTTGCCCTCGCATTTTTTACAGCGGTCTTTCTCGCTGATTACTTCACCTGGAGTTGGATAAATGAGACGCGTGAGGGCTGTGAGCAGGCCAAGCCACAACAACATACAGACCAAATGCTTGATCTTGGTTTAGATCACTGCGCCCCCTTACCTTCGCCGTTACAATCGGTACACACAGACTGCATCTGCTGGACCATTCCTGGGGCCAGCTGTCTGATCATGATGCGCATGCCACGCCCTCTACACGTGGTACATTTTTGAACAGCGCCCGTCTTGCCTCCCTGCCTACACACACACACATACACAGAGAGGTGGATTCATTGTTAGAAGAAACGCAACACGGCTAAAGGCTTAATGATCAAGCCGACATCAACGGCAACTATAGCACCATGTTGGTTATGCAACTTACCCGTTACAAGTGCTACACAGTACATTCTTGCTAAGTTGAAGTTTAGTTGTCTTCCCATTGTAGACATCCTCCAGTGTCACCCTGTAGAACAAGTGGGATTTTAGATACCGTTAAGCGACATGAGACAGAAGAGATGGTGTATACTGAACACAAATTTACATTTTACACTAAATCAAATAGATAATAATTTGCACATTACGTAGAGTTTGCTCAAATAGTCTCTACATGAGTGGACAGACTTGATCTTACTTGAGTGGATGGACCATGTCCTCTCCTCTCCTCCGACCTCCATTCCTTGAACGACTCCCCTGGCCTCCCATGAATCCAAATAGTCCACCGCCAAAGATGTGGGAGAAGATGTCGTCCATCCCCGGGCCACCCCCACCTCCTTCCCGCAAGCCTTGTTCCCCATAGCGGTCATAAAGTTCCTTCTTTTCAGGGTTGGTCAGCACCTCATAGGCAAAACTGATTTCTTTGAACTGTGTTATGAGAGAACAGGCAACAAAAAACAAATGTAACACGTTGTAATTTCAACTGCAAGACTTATTTCTGACGATAGTGGACTTTGTTTATTGCCGATCATCAACTATAAACCGGCTAGATTAGTGCGATGTATGCACGGGTGCTGTGGTTGAAGTGTTACCCAGCAGCAAAGACCTAGACAGAGTGTTGAAAGCATAGCTAGGGTCAGAACAAGAGAGCATGAGTGACGATGCGTATGAAGTTAGCAGTAACCGTATAGCTGTGAACATCAATGCAGTGCGAGTAACGTCACACGTTATTTGCCGGTGAATTAATGCTACAACTCCTTTGGCGTTACCTGCTGATTAAAGGGAAGGGGGTACCAACAACTTGGTCGTAGGCTCAATTTAGGTGGGCTGACATTTACGGTGGATCAGCTGTTCTCCTTTAAGTGACAAGACACTGAGTGTTGCTCAGATTTAAAACAAATATATATTGTTTCTCATCTTTTAACCAATAGCATTAATTGGTCAAAATTATAATCATGTGTTAATGGTTAATTATCAACATCCTCTGTCAAAGCAGCGGAGCTGTCCGACAGCAAAATAACCACAGCTCAGGGCTTGGAAAGATTTCCTGTTTATTGTTCACCTCATCTCTGGTGGAAACCAGAGTGACATCATTCCCAGGGAAAGCATGCATCAGGTTGCAATATCCTTACACAACAACCGCATACCCGGTTGCTCAACATCCCATAAACTCTTAAAAAGTTCCCAAGTTAGAAACCAATAACAATAGTAAATCAGGAAACGCATTATACATATAACCGTTAACGCCACGTAATTTGAACCAGTCGTGAATGATTCAAGTTTCAAATGTAAAGATGGAATTGAATTACACTATTAAACCTGAAAATGTTAAATAAAAAGAAAATCACTGGGATGCCAAGGCCTACAATCAATAACGTAACTGCAGAGATGAATCATCATCTCTCTGACGTGAACTCCACAATTATCTGGCCATCTCATTGGCACTGGATGGTATAAGCTAGATAGCACACTCTACATTTGTTTAAACGTGTTTTCTTTGTTACAAATTCTGCCTCCAGGCTAGTTCTGATGACGACATGCCCTACTGCTAACAATGTGATCCCCTGTGAAAAAATGGCACTGTCATAGGGGGAAGGAAAGGCCCGTACTTCTTAATGTTAAGTTTCCAAAATGCTACATTAGAAAGTAACGACAACATTATGTAGAGCTATGGGAGGTCTGTGATGATAGGAGGGGGGCTAAGGGAATTCAACTGCATGTTGAAAACCTAATTAGTGACGGAACATAATACCAATGCTTTAACCTGATTGGAAAAGAAGGTAAAACTAAAATAGAACATTTTTAATCCACTGACAGGATTACATAAAACATACAAAACTCTGTTATATAAAACCTCACTCCAAATATATATTTTTTCTTACATTAAAAACAGCTTTACATTTTTTTTTTTAAAACACACACTGGGCAACGAAAAAGCTTTTAGTTCCTCCAAAAAGTACCTTCTTGAAACCCTTGTTGTAGCGATGTACATTGCACTCTAAAATATATAATGACCACAAAATCTTAAGTTTGCTGCCCATTCTGTTTCACATCCACTGATAAACACACCTATGACGACCAACTTCAGTCAAAATGGGAAGTCACAAACGTCTTACCTTGTCACCAGCATTAGGGTTCTTGTCAGGGTGGTATTCCTTTGCCAGTTTCCGGTATGCCTAGGATTACACAAAAGAGGGAGCCTTAATGGCTAACACCATTAACATTGTGAACATGACTCAAACACTCATGTAAAGGAACAGTATCGACAGTTGACGCAATCGCACGTGCCTCCCTTACGAAACCAGATGTTCCAGCCAAAGAAACACAAACCAGCATTAACAGTCACAGCGTTGAACATGTAACTAATTACCGTGACGTTTACGCCCTTGGTTTAATAAGTCACTGGCTATCAATTTCCTCGTATTAAGTCAGTTGCTTACTACATTATACCGTAACTTAATTACCACTTTGTCAAAAAAAAATTAACTTTAAAATGTCTGACTTTTTAATCCGACCTAGTGTTAATGTAAACGTGCGTGTGCTAATTAGCATATCTAGCTAACAATACTCCCAAAGTGACAAGCGCTATGGCCTTTCGTCCCACGGCAATAATGTTGAACAAGCGCCTGGAACATATTAAATACTGAACTCCCACGTGACACCGTAAAGAGCCATAAACGGGTTCAGCTCAAACGGAGATGGTTTTTTAAAAAAAATGGCACGCAATGTGTAACGAGCTAGCTGATGCTAGCGGAGGTTTGAATAAACGTGAACAGTGTAACTTGACGTTGATCTCTAACATATGTAACGTTAGTAGACCGGCTTGAGGTAAAAACACAAACCCCATCCAGGCCTCACGTCGAGTGGTGGTGCCAGTGATCGATTACCCTTTTCGACTACCGTTAACCGCGTACAGCTACGTTACTGTCCGACAGAGGTGACGTCCAGTACGTTAACCTTACTCTGACGATCGACACTCAAATCGGCTAATCTGAAGCTAAAGCTGCTAATGACCATTGTGTTTCACACTCACTAACGTTAAAACAGACGTGTGTGTGCTTCCGGTAGTAGCCGTTTGGGGAATAAACTAATGGTCGCTTGTTCCAATGCCTCCGACAGGCTGAACGCTAGCTAACCAACATGACACACGTACGAGCTAAAGCTAACGTGAGGTCAATCGCTAACGTCACTATCCAAGTTAGCTCAGCGCCGCCGTTGAATCATGTTCCCAGCGTTAAGTTTCACGCATGAGAAAGACCATAATGTTGTAGCTAGGTGTTGTATCTACGATGAAAAAAACCCAACCGGCTTTCACATAACCCATAATGGTTCAATGCTATAGCCCCATCGTCACATGAACACCCAGGCCAGTTAGCGTGTGAGCTAACCAGCTAGCTAGCCGCGCATAGCAACGTATTTCCTGATTGGGGACATTTTAACATGTCGGAACTCGAAACACTTACGAAAGCGTGACTTCGTAGTTTTGTGTAGCCTTTCGCGTGGCGCTTACCTTCTTCAGCTCGTTTTCAGTCGAGGACGGAGACACGCCGAGGATGTCGTATAGTTTCGTGTCTACAACAGTCGCCATGGTGTTGCTGTGGATGGACAAAGAGACAGAGCCGGTGGAAAAGGTTTGACTCGCCTCGTGTCTCGGTTTCCGGGAAGTTAGACGCCCCGTGTGTACGCTGCTGCCTCCCGGCTGTCGGTGTGATACATGACGGCTGATTTACCTGCCGACGCACAAAGTGCAGCTTACTATTTAAAAAAAATAATTACATCCCCAAGAGGCTCCACATAATTAATTAAATACATAAAGTATTTGATCCCAATTAAGGTTATTGCTGATTAATAATCTTTTGAAAATGTGACTCAATACTTGAGTCAATGCCACTAATACATTAGCATATATTTACAAGGAGAACAAACAAAGTTAGTTACCTAATGATAACCCCTTATCATTAACTAACCGAACTAATGATTAAAAGAAACCACTATTATGATTCCCTGGATCAAAAGAGACAATCTGTCTTGTGCACCCTCTTATAACAATAACAATAATGATTATTAGTTTGGAAAATAAATTCATGGTTTTATAGATATATTTATAGATACAGTATTACAATTTGAGCAGAACAAAAACAAAAACAACTCGGTTTCGGGATATTTTGAACTCCCAAAAATCAGTCTTCCAGTGACTTGATGCTTTGGTGAGATCCTCTCACTTAAGGAGGAATATCAAATATATATGAGCAACTGTCTCAGTACATAACTATGACACTTGAAATTAGCTTGGCAGGAAACATCATCGTTAACCAGTCTCTTCCTTCACAGCACATAACGCGTGGTGTGTAATAACAATTCCTCTGCCTGCTAGGTTGGCTGTGATGCTCTTTGTATGGGTTTGTTGTGTGCACGTGGGGCCCTACAACAGCTGTTCAGTGTAATATGCCTCAGGTGTGCTCTGTGCACCTGCTTCTGGTGCTTTTGTGTCAGGGAAATGATGTGATGCTTTTATTCTGTATTGTTGTATTATTCGTTTTTTTCTCTTTATTATGAAATGCAATGCGATACTGCATGTATCACTGAATAACAAAAATATGGTAAACGGTTTATTCGCATGTTATCATGACGAGATTACCACTATTATTTATTTGTTACTAACTTTCCAAAAACACTTGGCCACCTCATTATCACTCTTATTGTATCCTGTGCATGACACAGACTTATTATTATTTTCAATACTCTTTCCATCAGGTTTTATAGAGTCTCAAATGAATTAATATTGCATTTTAGATTAAGCTCATGAATTCAAGCTAGCAATTAGTGCCTTGTATTAAGTCAAAGTTGAGATATCTCCACTTCTAACTGGTCCTAACTAATTAAGGATACGTTTCATCATCCCAAAAAAAAATATTTTTACTCTGACGTCTTGACTGAACCAAGTTTTGAATGATATAATTTGACACATCGTGTGTATAATTCTGACCAATGGAAAAGTATTTAGAGTTAAGATATTATTAATGATCTATCGGACTCATTCAAATGCTGTTGATCTTCATATTGTACAGAAAAACCGTGTCCAGACTGTTGATTAGGTTTTCGTGACTGTCATCACAGCATATTATATTGGTTATTATCATATAGACGACTTTAATGCCACCTTGAGGTTTGAGGTGCAGCAACTAAATCATGTAAATAGGCTACTTCTTTTCTTTCTGCGTGCCACTGTCTTACCTTGCTGCCACATCTCCAGCCTCTAGGTGGTGCCCTTTTCATCTTTCTTGGTCATAGTGGACAGAAAAGCTCACACAGGGAGGTGAATAAGCTCTCATTTAATTCAACAGAATGAAATTATACAACCAGTGGGTTAAAAATCATAAATGAGTCCCATATAGGCTACATGTCTGTCTCTTCAGGGTAACAGGTTGTGCTTGTTTTACACTCAGTTCATGGGGAAATTGAGAAGTTACATGTTCTCCTGATAAGAGTGGGCTTTGGGAGTGGGATGGTTTCTATTTTGATTTTACATTTCCTGTTCCATAAACATCAGTCATAGCCTGCATGTCCATATGCTGCAATGCTCAAAGAGCAGAAATATACTTTTTCCCCCCATCTATTTCTTACCAAAATAAGACTACGTCTCTTCATGTGCTCTTCCTGAGGAGCGAGTGAACGGAGCGGGCCCTCTGTGTATGTGTGAGGTAACCATGAAAACTACAGAATTATTATAGTAATATCACATCTTTAACATCATCATATTTCTGATCATCATCATCATCAACAACAACAACTTCATCCTCATCGTCAAATCTTCATGAAATCATCTGAGCAAAAAGATTAAAGAGTTAAAAAGCCAAGCGTCATCATGAGGCTGGATATATACTGGTTTTAACAGTACATTACACTGACAAAAATAAAGACTCAAATTATTAGAAGACGCACTTTGTATCATATATCTGTGCATGTTGGGTGAATAAATGTAGAAAGTCAGTCCAGGGCGTCTCTCTTCATCTTTCTCTGTCCTTGTTTCTGAGTGGCGACCTGGTCTTTCTAGGCTCCCAAACAGAGAAGTCTGGGTCTGCATGCGAGAACCCTTTTCCTATATGTGTCTTATGAAAAGGAGAGATTAAAAGAGTGTAAGACTGGAGGAGAGACGAGATGTCTCCGCCCTCTCTCTGCCCAGCATCGTTCCTGAAGAATCCTGAAGAATAGAACCAAACAGTCCTGTTTTATCCCCTTTTTGATCCTTGGTTCGTATCTACCAATTTCCCAAACTATCAGACAAGACTTTGAGTGCAATACTTTAAATACTGCTTTGAAAGCAAAGGCAGAAGAGGGAAGAGGAGTGATCCATTTAAGATTATTGTGACTTTCCCATTTATTCTTCTCCCGTCTCTTCTTTCCATGAGTGAAATATGAGGTCTCTCTGCGTTCCATTTCTCCGTTCACCATCTAGAAGTCCATGGACATGGAGCGCTGCTGTGGGTCAACTATGGTGGTACTGTTACGAGCGCTGTTGCCACGGACACTGAGGGTTCCGCAGGCTCCTGCCATCCCGCCGCCGATCCCTCCAGCGATGCCACTGGGCCCCGCCATGCCCACTCCTCCCACCATACCCATTCCCCCCGCCATCGCCACTCCTCCCGTTATTCCCGCCGCTCCTCCGATCCCTCCTCCTGCAATCCCTGATGCTCCTCCCATTGCTCCTCCCATTGCTCCACCCATGGCTCCTCCTCCCACCACTCCTCCACCACGGCCATAGATTTCACACGGGAGCTCCTCTGCGACACGGTCTTCGATGACCTGCTGGTCGCAGTCGTGAGTCTGTGAGTGCTGCTTGTAGCCGTAGCAGCTCTTCTTGTAGCTGGCGGTGGAGTTGAAAGTCTTCATGGGCGGCGGCTTGGAGAAGTCGTTGTGGTAGGACAGCTCCATGGAGCTCAGGGTGGTGCGGCTGTGCTTCATACTGCCGCCGCCTGTAGCCACCGAGGCCTGCGAGCCGCAGTGGTGCTCGTGGACACAGCGGGACATGGTGGAGGAGCGCCGCAGCTTGTGGAAGCTGTCCAGCTCCTCAGACAGGTCAGCTAAATCGGACGATATCTCCTTGTCCCGTAGAGAGAAGAGCTCGTAGTGGGGCGGGTCGAAGACCTCCTGGAAGCCCGCCTTGTTGAAAACACCGGGCCGGCGAGCTACAACCTTGAAAGGAAGAAGATCCATTCAGACAGTTACATTGTAGTGATCAACAGGCCCCTTCTTTACACAACACGTTCCCACTCCAACTTGTCACAAACAAACAACAAAAACACCAGCTTGGGATTAGGCAACAGAAACAATTAGTTTGCAAAGGTATTTCAAGCCGGCCATGATATTTTCTCTTAACAAAGTACAACGTAAACTAAACATCACTAAAAGAAACTCTACAATACTTTGACACACACACATAACTTGTTTGCACATTAACGCCCCTCTCAAACATTAGCTGCTCAGTGTCAAAAATCTAGAAGCCCTTTCTAGAGTCATTTTGCACAATATTCAGCAGACACACAGGGAGAAATCTACTTTCTTAATAGAGTATCAATAGATCAGCAATAAATATACTTTTTTTTTTCACAGACCCCTGGTTAACAAAAATGGTTAAACCCCCTCCCCAAAATCCCTTTGAAACTCAGCATCTATGATATACTGCATACATTTCTGATAAGGTGTGTGATGGTGTAAAATGTATGGGTGGATTTAGTCTTTCTTCCCCGTCTCCAGAGCTACGTGTGGCCCCACCTCGTCTGGAACCCCACCCTCAAACACAAAGGATGAGCTACCTTTTTCCTTGGCTGCTTCATCTGGACCAGGATAGAGATGATAAGAAGAACCAGAACTATGCCTGATGAGACACCAATGACGGTGCCGTGGGTCTTAGTGATCTGATGAAAAAGCCCATTGGATTGCTTCTCTGGAGTGGGAAAGAGGAGAGAAAAGAAAAGACAAATAAAGACAAATGCATAATAGAAATAGAAAACAAATGTATGAAAAGAATAAATCCCAATTAACCATAATAAGCTCAATTAGTAAAAGTTGACAGAAAGAAGTTGATCACCTTTGCAGTGGTTTTCGTCCCATGGGTAGACACAGTTCTGAACTCCATTGCACACCAGGGAGTTGTTAATGCACATGTTGCTGTGGCAGAAGAATGAATTGCCTGAACAGGGGGCTGCGGGCAAAAGATAACACAAGGAGAGAATGTAATTCAGTCTAACAGTACTGTGAAAAGGACCTGAAGCTATTTTGACGATGATAACAATAAAAGATCAATTGGCTGTAGATATCGGTTGAAGCATGTAATAAAAGACTAGAGAGGTCTCATAAAAGACACATTTCCTGCAGACACAACATCAGGGGGCAATAAGGGGAGGAGATGGCAGCTTTGCTGCACTGCAGCCTTCATATCGAGGGAGTTTGAGAAACAGGAGAGGGAGGGTAGAGGAGTTTCAAAACTGGGGGTAGGCAGAAAGGAGAAATATGGAAAAGATGAAGAGAAAGGCAGGTGGTGGTAAAAAATGGCTTCCTGTGGTGGAAGTGGTCAGGCTAGTGCCGTGAGACATCCCACATTAAAGTGACTGTGTGTGAAGGCTGCGATGGCAGAGAAAGAGATGACAGGTAATTGATGCTGGCTGCTGGGCTCCAGAGATCAATGCACTGCCAGTCAGGAGGAAGAGCTGCAAGGCTCAGGGGAGATGCAGATGTCTGTGTTTTGGCAGAGACAATGTGGGGCTGGATTGGAGCTAGAGATGGGTAATGTGGAAGTCGCTTGAAAAGCTGTGGCATAATATTTCTTATGTGTTCGGTAGTTCACTGTCTGGCGCAGGGTGCACCGCTCTAGAGTCAATACTGTGTTGTGGTTGTTTTTCTGCTTTGATATATTGAGGGGGAAACAAGAATCAAAACACAGATCCCCCAAATAACAGGTCAACATGTATTAAAACGATCAACTGAGCTGTTGGCCATGTTTATTAGTTTAAACTTTGTATTCATTAACATTGAATACAAAGCTATATTAGTCCTGGAGATGATACCCAAGAGCTAGACTGGTATGATGTTCAATGCTTTGGTAGGTCAAAAAGACAACATCTTTCTGAAAACATCCCCTGATTAAACTGAGCTGCATGTTTTTGATGTAGGCTGTAGAATCACATTTTCTAACTAGCTAAAACAGCATTTTATGATCAAATTATTTTGTTCAACATAGATCCAGGAGATGACGCCAAAACAGGCCGAATCTGAGCCACACAACCTCCACGGTATCAAAGACGGACTGACTGATTAGATTAGATTAGAACACTTTATTAATCCCCACTGGGGAAACTCATTTGCCACTAAAAATTCATACAGACAACAATAGACACAGTCCAGAGCACAACAGATGAGAAACACACTACAAGGAACAAACAAAACCAGAAGATGCCCCATATGAGTGTCATATGATGAGTGTCAAACAAGCACGTCTTCTGTACATCCTATTCAGACCATCTCTTATGGCTTGTTTACTCCTCCAAGCGGTCCTCAACCAGCCCCTCAGACCACAATATTGGTCACTTTCTGAGTCTGGATCCCAGCTGAACAGACTGTGGTCAACTCCACCGGCTTCACTCACTGCTCCGAGGTCCACTGTGACGAGGGCTCTGAGCCTCCATGACTCCTCTGCCTGAGGGTTAAATCATTTTGACAAAGGGGCATGTATATATGTGTATAATATAGTGTGTGTGTTGTGACGGAGTGTCCACTCCATCCATCTCCCTGTGAGCCTGTAGATGGGGTCGCTCCCCTGACACTGGGATCACTTCCAAATCCATTATACGTGTCCCGCCTTCAAAGTGTAGCGTCTCACAGGGTATCAACAACGCTTCACTCACTCACCCTTACCCTCCTCCACACCCACCCACACACACACACACACACACAAACACACACACACACAACTCTAATCTGAACATATGGCTGTGGGTGTGAGTGAGTATTCAGTAAAGTCCTAATATGTCTGCTTTACATGTCAGAAGATTATAGCACATTGAGGATGATGGAGTGCAGAAGGCAAAACTCATCTTGTTCTCTGAGTGACGAGGATTAATGGTTCCCTCTGACCTCCAAGTCAACTCTCAGCCAGTCGCTGACTCTGACCAAATAAAGTTTGGGAGGTACTCAAGAGGCTTCAGACTTCCCGGAGAGGAACTGTGTGATCAGAATTAACGAGGATCCAAATGGTCTTAAGGACTCGGAGTGAAAACCCAACCCCTGCTTAATATAGAAAGCTATTAAATTATGACTGCAATGGTTATGGGTTTGCTGATGAAAACAACATTAGCATTCGCCCAGGGTTTGGGAAGTGTGCAGGAGAATGTGACAATTAATATCTCAGACTATTCAAGCATTTAATGAAAATATTACAGTGTGCTAACAGAAAAAAACTGTTTCCTGCATGGCCTCTGCTACTTTCTGTGAAATATTAAAAAGCATCTGTTAGAAAGTTTCTTGTCCTTCAGAAATGATGAAGCTTAGTGTATAATTTGTTCTAGTATATGCATTAACCCTACTCAGCTTTTCTTTTCACATAAAATAGATAAATTCCTATTTTCCTGTGGTAAGTGGCCTATAATAGGCACAGTATCATACTGCGACATGCGTATAAAAATGATTTGATGCTTTCAGTAATTTAAAAATGCCGGAGTAAATAATTGGTTTTCTCATATCTGTGCTCTAAACATGGCCCAGTGTAATTAGCTTTCCATGCTGAAACGACACTTGACACACCGTGTCTGCTGGTGACTACTGACGCAGACAGAATGCAGGACCTCATAAATCAACTGTTCTTGGGTCTGTTTTCTGTGTGTGGGTGGATGAAGCCGCCGCTGTTGCAGTAAAGTGATGCCGTGCTTTTGGTCCATTACAGAGAGGCACAGTCACAGGGGCAAAGGAAACAGAGCTCTGTCTAGTAGTGATCTCCATTCTTCTAAACACAATTCAGACCAAACCGCAACAAGGCCATGGAATCGGATCTACCTCTTATCACTAGTTGCGGCGTCTTGTTTGGTCACAAACTCATACTTTGAATGAGATACAGGCCAAACAGATAAACAGAGAGTTCAAAATCCATCAGTTTCACACCGAAGAGGCACTCTCTCTGTTGTTGTTGTTGTTGTTGTTGTTGTTGTTGCATTAAGAAAGAGCCACAGAGAGCCACAAACAGAGAACATGAAGTGCTAAGCACATATAATATAATTCATGAAAATGATATAAGGCAAGACGTAAGAATGATTCAACAGATCTGGTGGAAAGAGATGTGACAGCAGGATCAAGGCTATGTGGTGAAGAAGAGGGGTACTCACGGTCAACAAATGAGGTGAAGAGCATGCGGAATCGGCTGAGGCGGCTCTTCTCATCCGCCCACATTCGCACGACTCCCACGCCGTTATCCAGCATCACATCGTTGGCCACTGTGCTACAGAACTTGGCCTTGAGGTTCTCGATGGCGCTGCTGCCGTCGTACACGGCCACAAAGTTCTTCTTGCACTCGTTAGAGTGTTCCATCTGGTACTCCATGAAGCGCAGGTAGATCTGCAGATAGACCGGAGATGCAGATCAACGTGGAGGCAAAGGGACGCCAGAGCTCCACAGCAACCCGTGATTGTTCGCTGTCTAACTTTAGCCAGCAGCTGGACTCTTTATGAACGCAAAATACACAGAGAATATTACATGACACACCGTTTTCTCTGGACCCAGGACCGAAAACCGATAGATAATTGAGAATTATTTAATTCTCATGGATCATGGATTCTATTTAACCTGGTGCAGCATTTACGGCTCTCGTCCAGCGGTCCAGGAAACACGCCGACCAATTCCACGCATTGAAAATCACATATGTGTATCCTGTTAGGTGTCGCCCTCGACTCGAGTGCCATATTCACACGCATGGGAGCGACAGGAGAGAGACCCGATAGATGGAAAAAGTTATTTCACCTGGCGCTCCAAAAAGAGAAATGTGGACAGCTTCACCAGAGCCTTTAACCAAGAATGTACACACTCTTATATGTTTATTGTTCCCACAACCAGTTCCAGAGCAGTATGTCTCATACGTTCAGCGATATTAAAGCAGCGATGTGAAGCCACTGTGAGACAAAGCGCAGATCTTTTGAGCAAACGTACCGAAGAGCCCAATATGATCAGAATCCTGACACATGCCCAACAATAATGTAACAGAGGAGAAATGAGCTGAAAGAAGTGGTTTAATAACCACAGATAAAATCCCTGCACACACATTTCTCTTTTTAGATGACGAGAATATAATATCTTGGCTCTTTTGATTGATTAATAAACTGAATTTAGAGCTGCAGGACAATTCAGTACATTTTTTCTAAAATTAAGTACTTTATTTTAAGTCACATTTTTCAAACGCTTTCTGTTTTAGTTCCAAACGTTATTAATAATAATATAATAACAGAAGATAATGCATGTATTATTAGAGTATGTATTATTTATAATTATTCCAGTTAAATTGGGAATCTGTAATAATACATATTGTTTAGATCTTTCTTTATTTAATTTGACAGTTGTGGACGACATACAGAAGTTAATACAACTGTTGGCTACTTCAATACATATGGCAACTTCATACACTTATAACTTGCTACTTTAGAAAGGTCGGTCTTTGAATAATAATTGTGACGGTGCTGCCTGCTCCGTCTCCCACATCCCCTCTCTTCTCTGAGATGTGACTCAATTTAGAGAATACCACTGAGGGCTCGTGAGCTGACTCTGCACCTCCTCCGAACATGCAAGAGTCTGACCTCAGACCGCAACACTAGTGGTGTGCTCGGGCCGCCCTTATGAAGTCAGGACTGATATTCTACTCACTTAAGATTTGACAGGTGGAACTGATAGTCGCGACAAGCCATTCCAGTTAGCGAGCATGTTCGATAGGAGCTGGCTCACCATAACGAAACGTGTTGTTGTTAATTACAACTGTGCTTTTGTTACTATCAAATGTCAAGATGTCTTTTGGGAAGAAGATTTAAATAGACCTCTTTCACTTACTTTCTTTTGTCAGGACAGGAAAAGCACAGCTGCTGCTAATGACATTAATGATGAATCTGTTCTATTGTGTCAGTGACAGTGAGACAGCATGCACAAAACATAACAAGGCCCCGAAACCGACGCAGCTAAAAATGGAATTCAGCCATTGTTATTTGTGATTTACACCAGTGCTTTTCCTACCGAGGCACATCTAACTGCCTTTGTTAGTCAGGCCGACTACACAGCCTGTGGTGTGCACCTGCCTGCCGTTAAGTTATCCTAAGCACATAGGAGTGTTACATTTCAACCTGCAAAGTAATTAGAAAATAATGACTCTAAACTGTTTGAATAAGTCAGCGGTAATTACATGAGATCTCAGCCACAGGGGGGAAGAAAACTTGGATGAAACTTCAGCACATTTAGCACACAGGCTCCTGTAACTATGCAGCCGTTAAGGAGCTGCTCTTATAATGCTGCTGAGTGTGCTGCTCTGCTCCTTCTGCTTCGTCGGACTAATGGATCTGGCCAGGCAACTCGGTGCTGCTGCTAAATTCAGATCCTCTTCACTGCTGCCTCACACGGCATACGCAGCTCTAGAGAAATGACTGTGGAGACTAATCTGTGCGTGCGAGAAAGAGAAGTCAGGTAGAGCATGTGTGTGTCAGTCATGAGTGAACGTTTACCTGTGTATGCATGTAATATTACATATGGGTGTAAAATGTGTATAGGTAATTGCGCACAGTACTCCCATGTGACATATATTCCATGTGAGTCATTTGTGACTGTATGCATCTGCAGTTTTCATTAAAAAAAAGTCCATGAATTTGTGTGTGTATGTGTTACAGTATATTGTTGTGGCGAGTGAGTAGTATAGGAGTGTTGTTGATGACTCATTTAGTCATGAGGCAGCGCAGCACTAAATCAAAGCTAGACAGGTTATGGTTGTAATTTCAATGGGGTGTCAGATATTCACTCATAAATATCAGAAATTATGGGAACACATAACTGGGCTTTTCGGTCTCAGCTTGAAAATGTACTTCTCCAGGGCGACATTTTTCCCATGCTGCCTCTGTGTATTTGCACTGCTTATACCCATTATGCATTCAATTACACTCACAATGCAGACATGGCCACTGGGAGGCTCTCTTCTCAGTGACTGGAGAACACAACTACATTCGTACAGAATAATAAGAATATGGATTCTCTATTGAAACGTGCGCTGACGAGCTGCAAAGGAACAATGATGTGAACACAGAGAACAATGTCACGGTGAAGTGCAACTCTACTAACAGATAGTACACACAGAGGGATTCGGAGCATCTCCCCAATTCAACTCTGTTTACACTGCAAGACTTCATGGTTCATTTCCAAATTATGTCTCAGATTTCTTTTCTTTTTGGATGACTATTCATATCTGGGATGGATTGCATGTGCGAGATTATATTTTGTATTACTTGCAATGCGGCCCAGCTTAAAGTGGAATAAAAAGCAGCTTAGAGTGGAACAAAAAGCAACTCCATGCATTTTTACCCCATTTATACCGATCACAATAATAATAAAAACATCAGCAATTTGACCGAAATAAACATTCAGCTTTCGAATGCACTCAGAGGGATGTGCAACCACACATTTTAGAGTCTACAAGGGTAGTGAAACGGTAGAAAATAACTGAGCTAAGTTGTTGATGATGAATCAGATGTCCTCAAATATTGTTCAGTCTATCAGTGGAGCGAGTGGTAGCGTCTAAAATAAAGATGAGATGAATAAAAGTCCTTGAGTACTGAAATATATCGTGAGTTCTCTGTATGTTTTAATATGTTATATCATAACTACTTTGAGTATGTAAAGAGGTGCATTTGTAGCTATTTTGAACTCTGAATTCAACTTCTCATTGAAGGATAGGATAGAAGCAACACATGTTATTATTTCTTATGATTAATACGGTCCTTTGAACTGACCTTGGACTGAGGAGGAGCCCTTATGGTCCAGATACAGTCCAGAGCATCACCAGGCTTCACTTTCTCCTCCTCCTCCACCTGACTGGAGCGAATAACCCCATCCCATCCGCCGATTTCAAACTGACAGTCTGTACAGAGGAAATGTGGTGGAAAGAAGAAAAAAGGGAAAGAAAGAAAGAGTAAAAGGACAAGGAAGGTGAGAAAGGGGTCACAGGGAGGTACATGAGAGAAGTAAGACAGAAAAAAGAGAGGAGAAAGAGCACAGGATAAGGAGGGAAAAGGGGTGAGATGAGAAGAGGAGCATGACAGAGATTTTGAAGGGAGTAAAGGATTTAAGGTGGAATTGAAGTGAGCACAGCGGATGAGGTCAAAAGGACAAGAAGAGGACATAAAAAGGTAGAACAACCGGGAGGGAAGATCAGGATGAAAGAGTTGTGTGTTCCTTCATGTGTTTAAATTAGTGCATGAGTGTGTATGTACATCATCTCACTTCATGTAAAACCGTGTGCTTATCAAGGTACATGTTCACGTTCAGCATTCACGTCAGAGGCAGAGATCGCCTCCGGTAAGCTTCTGAGCTAAGAGAAGCTCTTCAAAAAGGATCGAACACAAATCGGCGAAATACTGAAGAGCTTACCTGGGATGGGATTTAGCAGTCCGCCCACGTGCAGATGGAAATCAGGGTCTGAAATGATAAGATTTGGGAGGCTCATTACTCTCAATCCACACAGCAGAAATGGATAAGCAGAGAACACAAGATAAAATCCCATTAAGCCAGGCCAGATGAAGCAGAGAGGGGTCTGAACCAGATCCCGTGATTAATTAACATATCTAACCCAAAACCGTTGATGCATACAGAAGTCAGCTTAAAGAATGTGAGATTGCACTGTGGAATTACAGAACATTAACTGCCAGTATACAATGTGGGTGTCCCTACCTGCAATGAAGGTGTACTTAATGCGAAAGCCCAGGCCTTCCAGCTCCTCGTCGCTGGTGAACTTGATCCACATGAAGCGCCCCGTTGATGTAACCAGGCCCGGGTTCTTTCCCCCACAGAAGCGATCAATGAGCGGCGAGAACCCGAATGGCCCATCGCGGATTTCGATGTGATCGAAGCGGCACTCGAATGATGGCTCGATGTAGTAATTCTTATCAAAAGCTAGCTGAATCCTTTGTCTAGGAAGAGCTTTGGACGAACAAGGGAGTGGGGAGAGAAAGGAAACAAAAGGGGATGAATCCACGACAGGAATAAAATGAAATCTTGCTTTTGCAGGACAAAGAAAAATCTGGATGGTATTTGAATGCATAAAGTAGAGTCAAATATGAGTTAATCTGGATTTTGAAGTTGAACACTCTGTTCTTTCTAACCTTCTAACCCCGTAGTTGACTGTGTGGAGAGAAAACTTTTTAGAAGCTGGCTCAGGCTTAGGCAACGGGTATTATAGCAAAGCCCCTTTTCAAACATGGAATTCATCAACTTGCTGATGTGATCTTAAAATGATGTATTTGTCATTCAGACATACAGTAGCTGACTTGTATGTAAACGTCCCCTACGGCTTTAATCAGCCACTGACTGAAGAAAAAAAACATCACCGAGTTAAAACGGCATCAATAGAAAGGAAGGAGAGTTGTTTGTCTTCTCACAGAATGCATCACGGGTGAATATTAAAAGGTTCCTTGCCATTGTAAGCACAGGGGACACTCGCCCCACTTACATGTGCTTCACATGTCCAGCGTGTTGGATGAACCAAATGAAGTACCTGCTCTGCCTTCCAAGTAAGATTTCTGCCTCGATGCTCTCCCAAACCATCGGTTTGTGCTTTCCAATTGTGGTTGACAGCATTATAAGTACATCACTGCATCTATGGACTTTGCATGCATAACGCATTAGAGAGCAGAACAAGATAACCACTATAGTTTTCTTTACATTTAACAAACTCAATGGTACATATCCCCATATGAATCGTATATATGCACACACGCATACACACACCGAGACACAGTCTGACATGTCAGCACTGCTATCTGAGTGAATGAATCCAGAACATTGCAACCACAGCAGGAACTGCAGTTCACAAGTTCACCTGTCATGCAAATCCACAGTATGTATATACACTGCATGGCCCAAGCTCTTCAATAACGTCTCTCCCACACACAGAGGAAGTATTTAACAAGGGCAATTCATGGCTGCCTCGGGGAAAGAATACTACAAAATAAAAAAGATGCTGAGGGTGGGGCTTTGAATCATCTGTGGCACGGAAAAGCCGAGCATGCCCCGTCAGAGAGAAAAAACAGAAAGAAAAGAGGGCAGTCCATGTGTACGGTACAGTGTGCGACTGGATTTGTGTCTCTGAGACAGAATGTTCTCCCTTTCTGCTTGAGCGAGCAGTTTGTACGTCTGCACTTCCTGCTATCAGTGTTTTCATTCCCTGGTGCGCAGAGTCACACACACACACACCCACACACTTAATCACTCGATCTATTGAGCTGATGAACCAGTGGGACATGACATAATCAATGAATCTCACTAACCACTAATTATGATTACAAAGCTATTTGATTAGAACTTGTGCCAAACATCTCTCCATCTTTGAGAGGCAGAATGAAAGGCTGAACACTCGGATATGACCAAGGCCATTCAGACCAAATAATGGCAAACGATAGGTTCCGTCTGTTGCCCTGCAGACCCACTGCGATGTACTCTTGCACACACCAGCCCGGCATGCAGTCACTTCTTATTTATCAACAACAGGTCTGGGCTTGATTTGTCCACAGGGGGAGCCCTTGAGCCATGTGTGGAATATCTCCTCCACCACCACAAGCCAGTACCATTACTGTCAGTACCACACATGTCTCATGAATGACTGTACTTTTAACTTCATGGACCGTTCATCAATTTAGTGCGAAAAGCAATCAAGCAATATCCAAGACTGTATCTCCAATAGCTGCTAATGACGCCACTTGCATTATGTGTCCCGTGCGGCATGCCACCAGATTACTGATGGGAGTGGTATTTCTGGAAAACACTAAAGCGGCGACAAGGACACCGGTAATTCAGCTATATGCCACCAAAGCTTAGCAAATGTTCATCTGTATTAGCTTCCATTCAATAGTGGAGTCTGCTGGCACACCCTGCCAATAGAAATGAACATAGCACTACACTGATTAGGCCAAGAGTCAGGGGCTACCCACAATGCGCCACTCTCCATCATTTTCAAAGGGTTATTATCTGTGGGGTGAAATAAACTCAGGATGGCTCATTCGGAGAAATGTCAAGCTGATTGCCCGCCGGCGAAGGAACAGAAAATCAGATAGGGGCGAGGTTATATAAAACAATGTCAGTCAGACTAATGACATTCACTGCAGGAGGCAATATGCTGAAAGGCGGGGAACTGTGTCAGCTGTTCTGACGACAACAGCTACCGAGCAGAAGATCAAGTGCTCAAATGAAAAAGAAGGAGCCTGCTTTACCTTCCAGGATATAAACACACTCCTTGTTGGGCGGGTAGGTGTTGGGGTAGTTTGGCGACGTGAACACCCCGCCATTGATGTTGCGGACCCACGTGCCACAGTCGTTCTGGTTGGGGCTCTGGCCACCATGATCGCTTGGGGAGTCTTGAAGCAGAAAGGCAAAGAACAGACGGACAGATGGGTTATTGAGTAAGGGGATCAATGAGGGAACGATTGGAAGGCAGGGAGAGTGGGGGGAGGGTTGGCGGGACAGAATTAAGTCCTATGATTCAAGGAGAGATAATGCCCCGTATTTGGGTGAGACAACATTAATGGAACAGATGAGCATTTGAGCTGTGGCTTACCTTTAGTTCTCTGTGCCAGAGCGAAACCCTCTTCTATTAGAAAGAAGAGTATCCACGCTGCAAAATGGAGATATAACACATTAGTCACAGGTGACATAATACTGCATCTATATCCCCGTGTTCTGAAATGAAAACATGGGAATAAATGTAACAGCTGCAGAATAAGTAGGCGTGTGATCGGCTGCAATATTGATTTCACCTGGCCTTGACAAATAACAAGTTAAATATAGATCTAGAATATTTTCAAGTGAATCTCTGGTTGAATTGGTACATTTTAAAAATGCAGTGCCGAGGAAGAGCGAGGAGAGCTGTGAGGGAAAACACAAGGTATATGTGCATTCATGGTATAATTATATAATTTTCAACACAAAGGGAAAATATTTCTAGGATAATTAATATAGTCTAATGTAATAGTTTCTTAAACATAATATGTAGGTGCTGGAGAACTGCAGAGACACTTGCAATAGTAGTAGTTTAGTCAACTGTCAGAATGAGCAAATGCAGCAGCAGCAGTACTACTACTGCTGCCATTAGTAGATAGATATAGCAAGATTAGTGAAGGTAGTCAAAGCAATAGAAGTAAATGAACAGCAGCTGTGCAGAGGGAATTAGTTCTCTACAATAGCAGTAGTAGCGGGTGCAGTTAGTAGTAGTTTATTAAAGAGTTATTTTTTAACCATCAACCTTCATCCAAACCACAAGACTTCAACCTGCTAATCAGCAGCTTCTAGGCAACAGATACATGACGCATTGGCAGAAAAAACAGGATTACAGGCTCCAAGGCTTACAGCACCGGCAAGGAGAAACGGCTACAGACAATAGGTGAAATATGTTGTATTACAATGATATCTGCACTGGGGGCGAGAACGCGTTACAGCTCCTGACACTGTCTTGCTCTGATAAGCCACTGTAGACCTGATCCCCTCTGAGTTCATAATAGGTTGGCCCGCTCACATCGAATTAGAGAGCGAGCGAGAGCCTGGCACATTGCATAATGGCACCCAGGAAGGAGGGATGAAAAAGAAAGAGAGGGAGAGAGCAGGAAACAGAGAGAGAGAGGGGTGAGGTGGGGTTTAATGAAGAAATATATATGGTTAACAACCGCACCAATGAGCATGCATGTACGAATGGACTCGTTTTGAAATGCACATGACCCCCCCTCAGGCTCCGGGTTCCTCATTACTTGCATCTCCGTTATCTTGATGAAAAATCCTAGGTGGGAGGAGGAACTACCACAGGCACTTATAGAGAACAGACCACCCAAACGCACTCAAGAACCAAATAGATACGACTCCCACTGACGTTTTTTTTTTTTTACATCATAAGCCAGTCAGTAAATTGTGTAGATGTAAACGCTTGCGGCCCTCAACAGAGCTCGGGATCTTGTCATCCTCTCAAATGCTTTAACAAAATACGTCTCTGTAAGAAACACGCAACGGTGATTTCACCTGTAAGAGCTGTAAACCGAATAAGAGCGGCCTCGAGCTGCAGTGGAAGAAATGTGTACCAAGCATATCAATATTTAAATCAACCTATTAGGCAAAAGTTGCATAATTTATGCGGGCATTTGTAACATCTTTTTTGTAATCTAAATAAATCACAAGCTAAATAAGAGCCGCAGCAAATTGCCACACCAAGATAACTAGTTGTGAACGCCTAAAACGGATGATATATGTACACAGAACGTCAATGAAGAGGCTTTCCAGAAAGCATCTCCTAATATGTTTGCGCTCCCTGTGTCAACATACTGTTCATATACTGTAGGTTGGGTCATTCGTGTGCACCTAAATTCATTAAAAGAAATGTCAATGCAATTTCAATGCATGCACATCCCACTGAAAGCACTGTTATCTGACTTGTGGTCCTTTTTACAGAAGGAGAGGGGAAACGTGTCCACGGGTTGAACCCCACGGTTCTAGGTCACGTCGTTTCATTTTTACATCACTCCTCACTTCCTCTCACGAGCCAAATTGAGGCTGTAATCCGTTTTGTATTTTTTAAGCACAGCCTTCTGCAACACGGGATTAAAGAGGTTTTGGACATGATATTATAGAGCTGATAATGTGGGCTTTTGCTTTATCCCATCTGCCGTAAGTCTAAATGACTACTGCTACAAACCAGCCACCGGAGACATTAGTAGCCTATAAACTAGCCACTTAATGAGGCAACGAGTGGGCCCAACGTTGCTCGAGGAAAGGTGCTGATAAAGCTTCATATTTAAAGTCCATAGAAAGATGACTTGCTTTTTTTTCTTTAGGGCGTCATGCTCTCTCACAGCTCAAATTAAGAATGACGCCATTGTGGTACAAAGGGGCCACTTGAGAGCTAATTAGGCTATCACACGACCGGGCGTTTGCGTATATGAATAGTTAGGGTAACTCTGTAGTTTAGGCCCTAACCAGTGGGTCAGCTAATGACCCCACGAACAATTGTTTATTTATTTATTTACAATGATGTACCTGTTCAGGTTTCACCCCAAGCTAGCTGCCGCAGTGAAGTGTCCACAGCAGGCACCGGGAGCGCTCCACTGAACGCATCACCAGTCGTGTCCGGCCGTGGCGAGCGCGCGCCTCAGATGCTTGAAAAGCGCGAGGCAGCTGTGGCTTGCAGCCGGACAGCACGCGCGCGCGCACGGTGTCTAGCTCAGAACTTGTGGAGCTTCCTTCGCCACGGAGGGGGAACCGACCTTTTGCAGGACGCTACATTGCGAGTAGTTTAGTTTGAAGTGAGCCGCCGTTTGTTGAATCCTTCGAAGTGACATCGTGCCACCTATTTGGAACGCGCTTCTTTCCGTGGCCACATTTCTGTGATGACACGATGCTTTTTGTATGTAGACGGTCCAACTGTCCGCTTGTAGGAAACACTTTAATGCAGGATTCCGAATTGTATTTGACCTTTGCTGTCCATTTCTACCATTACACACAAAGGCCGGTGTTGGCACACCTCGCAGTGCCCAAACGGCTCAACCTCTGGTCCTGGTCCCTTTTAACATTACGCGCAAATGGCTCAGCATACGGGACCATCAGAATGATGGATCCTCTTCTTTTTTCTCTCCATTTGATTGATATGCTCAAAACTAACACGCGACGTTTTAGGAACCATTTAGTGTGGGGCTATTTTAGTTTGTGTTCGTATTGTTCAAACCAGCCAGACCTCACCAAACTCAGACGAACCTCTCTGGCTTTTTGCTGAATCTTAGAAAATTGGAAGCAGAACAGAAGATGCTGTGACTTGAATTGGGCAGCCAGGAGTTAATGGCGATGTCGACCAGTGATGTGCAATACAACAACCTATTTAAACAGTCACGAGAGGGCAAGTTAATACCATAAAGACCAATAAATAATAGAGAGAGAGAGAGAGGTGTAGCACTGCGCGGTGGAAGATGAGTCAGTTTGCATTATATCGCCTTTTAATTAGCGGTCTAATTTTCAAGAGAAATGTATTTAAAAAATGTGTGAATCTCAATCTGTTCTCAAGCAGATCCATAGTGAGGATTTCTATAATGCCCACTAGCTCTGGACGTGTTGAAATCCACATCACCTGCAAAACCAAAAACATCCTCCGTGCTAAAAAAATAAAAAAATAAAAAAGGAATAAAAAGAAGAAAAGGTAAAGAGGTAGACACATTTTAATCAAAGCATTAAAACCAACTGTCGGTTCTTTCTGCCCAATGGACCTTGACGCGCATCGCGGATTCTCGAGCAGCTCGTGTCCAACTCACCTCTGTGCATTTCCTCTCACGGTGTGATTCCAACCCAGAAACACCTTCTTTTTTTTTTTAATCTGTTTTTGTTAGAGGGGGGAGGGGGGGGGGGTTTACTAAAAACGCCCTCCTATTCTGTCCATTTTAGGGTTCCACGGGGCTCTTCACGAAATCCAACTTTTCTCTGACAACCGTAAATCCATTGCGCAGAGAGCCACGCTCCGAGGAGGGAAGCGGCACCGAACTCCCGTTTGGCTGGAGGATGAGCTGCGAGCCTCTCAGCCAGCCATCATCACCGAGAACTACGGTGGAGATGGCATGTGGATGGGTGGACTGATCCAGGCGGGCTTGACGCGCTCTAGGAGAGGTAGGTATCCAAAAGACGCATATGGATGGGTGGTGTATGGAGAGAGACAGAGAGAGAGACAGAGAGAGAGAGAGAGAGAGAGACGGAGGAAGAGGGGAAGGAGGAGAGTCCGCCGCTGTCTGCTCTCCGTCCGTGTCTGAACTAAGAAATGCTCCTGAACGAGGCTCATTTAAGCCGTGGGCGCTGCTTACATCAATGAGTGGCTTGTCATGAGCACATAGTGAATGTGCACGCGAGGAAGAAATCCAGTTTCCGGTCGTTTCTTTCAAAGTAAAGCATAGTGGCAAACTTTTAAGAAATAATGCAGGCCCTCAACGAAAAGAATAAAACATACATGGCACTATAGAACAACATTGTGATGAGCTACTTTGTCTTGTCTTCAGTGAACTATTCGGGATGTACTATCAATAATTTGATGATATTCCTGGTAAAACAAAAATGGACAGGTTGCAAATGAAGACTGGTTGATAATCCATGAAGGGAAATCGCTGGATAATTAGTCTTTTATTAAAATAAAACAAAATACAATCAAACACATTTGGTCTATGGTCTATTTAGACTATTTTGCACAGGTTTTGTGATGAATCAAGGCCTCACACTGTACAATATAGTTCTTGACTCTGTTGTGTGGTGTCTGTAACAGGTTTGAGTCTCGGGCAGGCACCAAAGAGGCAACACACACACAATTGTGAGGGTAGTAACCGTTTTTATTGATTTGTCACGCTTCTGGTAGCGACCGATCCGGGCCTCCTCTACCCGCTCTCCCCCCTCTCCAACTACTCCTGTTCTTATATGGAACACAGAATATAATTGATCCCAGGTGAGGCTCATTTACACATCATGACACTGTTCCCTGAACCACACCCCCGCTCCACCCACTCTGCAGCTGAGCCTAGCCACACCCTGCTGCCACAGTGTCCAATGGTGGAAAGTAAAGTTTCATCTCGCATGAGAAGCTGGCACCAAACCAAAGATGTCAAATGTAAACGCTGCTTTCATCTCTTTTTGTTTCGCTTATGAAAACTTGTTTTCTGAGCGAGCAGCGTGATCCCTAAACACTGCTTGAAATATAATTAAACATAAACATTCAATAAGTAACTCTTTGTACTGCTTTCATGGTTTTGACGTTTTAGTTATGATGGTGGACACCTGTTAAAAGGTCTTAAAGCCTTAAAATCCTTATCAGGAAGGGAGGGAACTGTTGAGTTAGCCAGTTAAGTATTGAGTAGTTACCACTACTCAATATACACAATGTGTTCCAAGTAACGAGTGTTACCTGCTTACATTCAGGTTTACCTGTAAGTCCAGGTAGTTACAGAATGTGTCTGTCTGTAGTTGTTAACGAGTGTTACCTGCTTACATTCAGGTTTACCTGTAAGTCCAGGTAGTTACAGAATGTGTCTGTCAGTAGTTGTTAACGAGTGTTACCTGCTTACATTCAGGTTTACCTGTAAGTCCAGGTATTACAGAATGTGTCTGTCTGTAGTTGTTAACGAGTGTTACCTGCTTACATTCAGGTTTACCTGTAAGTCCAGGTAGTTACAGAATGTGTCTGTCTGTAGTTGTTAACGAGTGTTACCTGTTTACATTCAGGTTTACTTGAGGCAAATGAAAGGGAAGTTAGAAACTGTCTCCATTGAGCGAGTGTGTGAACGAGTGAATTCGAAATAACTATCGACATCTCTCTATTCTTTGCATTATATATTATTATTATATTTGTTCCATTGAATGGTGTATTTGACACTGAACTAGTTCATCTTTATCTCAGTGATCGTGTCCAAATTAGCATAAAATATCACTATGACCCTGAAATGCTGTCTCTTGTGTTATCGCACTCCTTCTGATTGAACCAATCTATGAACTGTCTGAAACAATGGATATCAGGGGGCCCAAGAAAAATGTGCACACATTCACGAAAGTGATGCTCCCCTTGGGGCTTAGCCCCCCTTTCTTTGAATCCTACAAACGCCCCTGTGGTGGAATACTAGCGTTTTAATTGTTTTGAGGGGGTTTCCATGCTTTTATTTTTGAAGCTCACTCGTTTCCGGTTTAATTCTGTATCTCTCTGTCCAGCTTAACACTGCCTGTAGCGCGCACCACCTTCTCCTTGCTTCAAGTCCCCACACCTTTCTGTCTCCCTCCCAGGAAACAGTCAATACTCTATGTATTGATCTCTCTCCCACCCCCACCCCATATCTGCTTTGCATCAGTTGTGATCAGCTTAAAGGCTTCCAGACTCCCATCTGCCATGCAGGGAAGGTTTACTCTCTCCATGCATTATTAAGCAAGGTGGCTCCTGACTAGGGGGTGCCGGGCCCAGAGGGGTCCTCAAAGGGGCCCTTTGGACAATTAAAAGCAGCTTAATTTCACTGCTGCTTTAACTCACTACACATTTAGATAATGAGAGCATATAAAGATGATTAATTTCAGTGGGAATGTCCCTCGAGCTTCCCAGCTACAGATTATACAAGGGGTATTCCCAGAAAGGAGTTTCAGGGGGATACTTCTTAGAATGTTTGTGACAAAATATTATTATTTCACACGTGAAAAAAAAATACAACAGGTTTCGTAATACACAAAGAAAGCAACACAGAGTTCATTTAAGCAGAAGAAACCTTTATTCTCAACCTCATTAAGTAAACACATTTAGTAGCTTGAACAAAATGAAATAAATTACACACACCCGCAATGAATTAATAGTTTAAAAGTGCAAACGGCTTGGAAAGGCTCATTCTAGTGAAATAGATATCTGAGCACTTCGCCGGATTAAAAAAAGACAACGGAATATAAAAACCACGACTCGACGCCGGCTTAGAGGAGAACGCCTTCTTCAGCAGTTCAACATGAAAATGTGTTTGAGACTATTTGCCGAGCCTCGATGCAGTAGCATTAGACATTTTGCAGGATGCAACACAGAAACGCTCTTTTTTTTTTTTTGGCACTCCCACGATGCACTGTGATACAATCCACTGAGAAAAAAAGGACGAATTTGCACTGAAGGCAATTCTTCATTTGAGTTTGTGAGTTAGTTAGCAGAGACATTGTTCCGCAGAATCACGACGTGTGTCCGTATTGTGTTCACTTTGCAGCCAGTTGCTGCAAGGCGGAGATTGATATCACAACAATACTGTTCAGTGTAATTTCACAGGTCATAAAATCTGAAGAATCTATTTACTATATCTCAATAAAATGAAAAAAAAGACAAATGAATCAACTGGACCAAAGACAATGGACAGTAACACAAACACACATGGATTTCAAGTAACATTACATATTTTAAACAAAGGTGTTTCCCTTCCAGTGAATAAACAAAAAGCGTACAATATTCGACTCAATTGTTTCAACGGAAATCTGCGTCATTTCTGTTCTTGAAATGATCCTCTAATAACACCACTGATCGTCATGCTGCGGACTACAGCCGGTCCAAAGAAATCCCTGCTTTGTGTCCATTAGGATTTGCCCGTGTCTCCATGGCCTTGTTGGAGCT